>NC_134485.1:104815163-105115163 GCF_040206685.1 Ascaphus truei | reverse complement strand
AGAGAGGTGCAGAATATGAGAGAGGTGCAGGATATGAGAGAGGTGCAGAATATGAGAGAGGTGCAGGATATGAGAGAGGTGCAGGATATGAGAGAGGTGCAGGATATGAGAGAGGTGAAGGATATGAGAGAGGTGCAGAATATGAGAGAGGTGCAGAATATGAGAGAGGTGCAGGATATCAGAGAGGTGCAGGATATCAGAGAGGTGCAGGATATCAGAGAGGTGCAGAATATGAGAGAGGTGCAGGATATGAGAGAGGTGCAGAATATGAGAGAGGTGCAGGATATGAGAGAGGTGCAGGATATGAGAGAGGTGCAGGATATGAGAGAGGTGCAGGATATGAGAGAGGTGCAGGATATGAGAGAGGTGCAGGATATGAGAGAGGTGCAGGATATGAGAGAGGTGCAGGATATGAGAGAGGTGCAGGATATGAGAGAGGTGCAGGATATGAGAGAGGTGCAGGATATGAGAGAGGTGCAGTATATGAGAGAGGTGCAGGATATCAGAGGTGCAGGATATCAGAGAGGTGCAGGATATCAGAGAGGTGCAGGATATCAGAGAGGTGCAGGATATCAGAGAGCAGAGAGGTGCAGTATATGAGAGAGGTGCAGGATATCAGAGAGGTGCAGGATACCAGAGATGTGCTCTATTTATTGTTTCTCTGGACAAGGTGGGCTATGGGTAATGAAAACTTGTTTTTGACACCCTCTCTCGTTCAGAAATGCAACTTGTAGTTCAGTTCCAAAAATAAAAGCAACCGCATCTTTGCCATTAGCATGGTTAGATTTGTTTAGGAAACCCAATTCTACTGATACATTCTATACAAAAGGGGGTGTTTTCTGACCGGGCGGCCTGTGACTGCACCTGTAAGCAGTGTGTCATCCCGGAGCACAGGACACTATGATGTCACACACTAGAACATAGAGTGCCTGCAACATTCTGTCACAGTTCAGAGGCTGGCCCTCATCAGACATTCAGCATTGCAACAAAAGTGGGCTTTGTTCCCAGACTTCCCCATTCCCCAAGTCAGCGCAGTTACGCAGCTTGTTTGACTTGTGCTTGTACACAGCAACAGCCATGCAGACTGTTTCAAACTCTGGGTCTTTCTTCCATATGAGCTGCTCCCCCTCTATGCAAAGCCACAGGGCGACTTGTTTCTACAATTTTCAGCCATACTCTCGGGAACACGAGCTCCGGCAGATCAGGGACTGTCCATCTAGATACAGGAGAAAATTCTCCTTGGTAAGTAACTAAACAGAACACCTTCAAACATACACCCGGTCTGCCTCTGTACGTACAGTACAACCCCCCTCACTGTATATATGTTCCCATAAGCCTTTGCTTTTCTATACATGCATCCCACTGAGTACATAGTACCTGAAAACAGAGCATACAATTGCATTATCATACAGCCGCCTCCAATGAGTATGTCGTTGCTTAAACATACAGGTCCATATATGCAGTACATACAGCCTAAGGAGATAACGGCCCCATAATATCCAGCTTCAGGAATGTACTTTCCCAAGAGTGTACAGACCCATGATTATAACGTCTCAAGAACATGCAGCCCTATTAACATACAGTCCCACAAACCTAGCGCCTCAGGAACCTGTCGCACCATGAGTACAAATCTACATTCATACAGGGTCCCACACACATGCAGTCTCTTTCACACACTGCGCTGTGCATATACAGCCTATGCAGGGTTATAGCCACCACTCCGGGTTTGACTCGGAGACTATGGGTTTTGGCCACGTATCTCCGGGCTACGGGTTTACCTTGCAAAGCTCCGGGTGGCGGCGTGCGACAGTGTTTGGTAGCACGGTCTCCCGGCGTTCTCGGCACCCTCCCGGCATCTCCCCCCTGCAACTGCTGTCAATATGTCCGTGCGGCGTCAAACGGCGACACGTTGCCATGGCCAACGGCAACGCTACACGATTTCACAATGTCCTGCGGCGGCGCATTGCCATGACAACGTGATGTCACATGACGCATCAGCGCCATCCCGTTGTCATGGCAACTTGGCGCCGTGTGACGTCGTGACGTCACAAAGTGTCCCATTGTTTTACGCCGTGCAGCCACTTTGACAGCAGTTGCAGGGGGGAGATGCCGGGAGAACGCCGGGAGACTCTGCCAGACGCCACCACTGAAGGTAAGAGCTAAATGTAAAACTGTTATCTCCGGGTTAACCTTCAGTAGAAGGTGGCAACCGTAAGCCCATGAATATGCAGCCTTACAAGCACGTAGCACCATTCACAAACAGGACCTTGAACGTGCCGTCCTATTCGCACACTGATGTACATCAACCTGAATGTACAGCCCCACAACCTTACAGCCCTATGAAGATAAACTCTGAACATACACCACCTTATTCAACATGTACATCCTCCCCGTTACCCAACGTATATATCCCAAATTCAACATGCCTATGTAGTGCCCCACCTCTAAAGATGTAGAGACCTCATTACATGTACAGCTACATTACATGTACACCTACTTTCTGAACACCCATCCTGTATTGATGAACAAATCATACAGCCAGTGTTGGATTTAAAAAATAATCCACCCTAAAGCACTTACCTGGTGCCGTCTTCCTCTTCGAGTGTCGTGCCGTCCCGTTGCCATGGCAACGGGACACCGTGTGAAATCACATTGCCGGCCGCTCATGCGCAATTAGTGCTTGCCGTCTCCAAATTCTGCCTCCCCAAAATGTCGCCACCTTAGGCCTGTGCCTATCAGGCTTAATAGGAAATCCGCCACTGCATTCATCTCCCTGCCCAGCTGCCTTCTCTGTGCATACAGCCCAAGATACTCCTGTTAGTACAGCATATACTGTAATCCAACTCTAACCCCGTTAGTACAAGAAAGGCCGGAAAAGTGTGTTTCATTTGCTAAGTCCTCCTTGTGAATGCAGAATCCCCTCTTCCCCTAGGTGTGCCTCAAGGCCTTCAGGACCACATAATATGTATGCACACTGTGAATTGTAACTGGATACTGTATTTGTTCCAAATAACTTTGTTCTGATGATTGATGTGACCATTCTCCAAACCACCTCCCCCCCCCCCTTTTATTGTTATTGTTGCGTTTTGTTGTTTTTTTCTCCCTATATGCTCCCCCTGGACTGTGAGAGAGAAAAACCTTTTGATTCTGATCCATTTTAACATGGAGCCCTATAAACGTTGGGTCTCACCAGTGTGAGACTGGTTACACTGGCTTTGCAATACGAAGCTGGGATAGGTTTCATCCACACATTATATAAGTTATGGTGGGTAAAAAAATGACAAAAAAACCTCCACTGCTCAGAAAATATCTTACAGAGCAAGA
This sequence comes from Ascaphus truei, assembly GCF_040206685.1. NCBI lineage: Eukaryota > Metazoa > Chordata > Amphibia > Anura > Ascaphidae > Ascaphus > Ascaphus truei. The sequence continues at coordinate 105,111,839 of NC_134485.1, read as the reverse complement.
ATACTTTATCTTCCTCAGACTCCTGAACATGAATCCATATCGGAACATCCTGACGAGGACGAGGACATCCCCAAATTCCCAGACGCTTCCAAGGTGTCAGTCTACGAACTGAGAAACCCCAAAAAAGCCCGTCCCTCGACTCAAAACGTAACAGCTGCACTGCACTGCAAACCGTGCCAGAGCAGTGCAGCCGCTGAGGTGGCTGTCCCAGCAATACTCTACCCTCATAGGACTCCAGCCTGCAACAGACACAAAGGCCCACTGCAACTGTGCCACAGAGAGGAAGATATTCTAGTCACAATAAAGAATTGATTATAAATGCTGTTGATGTGCCTTTTGTGTTTACAGACATGTCACCTCGTTAATTTTCCTGTGATTCTCATTGATTTTTGGTATTCACAGTCTTATACAGTAGACTTCCATGGAGTCTCACTGATACAAAAGCGGTCCTTTTTCCACTAAACTATCATGTGTGGCTGAGCACTCCCAAGTATCACTTACGGGCTAAAGTGCACGATGGGTCCTGAAGTGTTCGATTGAGAGCATGTTTGTGGGACATTGGACTCTCGTCCCCAACAATGATCTCACGCTCTTGAAGAACTTTGGCTGCTCCTGAATTTTGCTAATGTTGCAAATTGGATTTTCAGAGTGACCAAGATTAAGGGGCCTATGCACTAAACTCCGTTAGAAAAAAATCACCACTGTTTTTAAATTGCCATTTGTGACAGGATTGCTATCACGGTATGCAGAAAGCCCCCAATACCAGTGATGGCAACATTTGCAAAAACAGCGAGTAGCCGGCGACGAGATGATCGCCCCTCTGAAAAGGGCTCACCCGACGAGTTCTATCTGCTGCAGAGATAGTCAGCGCACCGGAAGTGAGCTTGGTCCAGCTTCCGGCACGCCGCACGCTGACGTCAGAGCCCCGGCGCGCGCCGGCAGTGGAAGCTCGGCGGCGTGGGACAGAGAAAGGAAAGGTCCTGCAGGCAGCTGAGAGTCGGAGCCCGGCCGCGACCGGCAGCAGGGCCTGGCCAGAGGTCGGGGGAAATTTGCCTATGTAAAATGTATTTTTTTTCAGGTTTTTCTATTGGATATGTGTTTTTTTATGTTTTTCATTGCCCATTGGAAAATGCATTGGCTAATAATGTATTGATCTGTACCCTAAGGGTACAGATCAAGGGTTTGTACCCTATGGGTACAGATCAATACATTATTAGCCAATGCATTTTTTGGCAAATGCTTGCTTTGTATTGAGTGCTATTTTTTCTATTTCTGGTTATTCTGTGGATGTCATTGTTTGTAATTTTGCTGACTTATTTTTAATTATTTTTTTTCGATTGAGTAGCGTTTTTAATTAATGATTTCTTGTGTTGGCTCCTGCTTTTAAGTGATGTGTTGGATAGTGGTTTAAACAATTAATTGATTTGTTGGCTACTAGTTAAAATTAATAAATTGTTTGGTTGGTTACTGCTTGTATTTATTTAATTGGTTGGCTAGTGTTTTTATTTATTGAAATGTGTTGTTTAGGTGCTTGTGTTGTTGAATTTTGGCCTTCATGCTTTTGATTATGGTTACCATTGAGTGCTATAGTGGCTTATCATGCCCATATTATATGGGTATGATGTACCACTATGCCAATCAATGGGTACAGGGTGGGTATAGTGGGTCCGGGGTGGGTGGTTAGGCCTCCAGGGTGGGTAGCGGGGGATGGGGTTAACCCCTTAATTATTATAGCGGTTATTAACCGCTACGATGATTAAGGGGTCAGGGGCCATTAGATTGTATTTTTGTATGTATTCTTGCTGGCATCGGAGGACATGGCCCTGCAGTATGCTGACGAGGACACCCTTCATAATGGCAGGAGTAAGTAGAATGGTTTTATTAACTTTATTTATGCTGACTGGCTAATGTTTGATTTAATAATGGGCAAATTAGCTATTATCCATATCTGGATAATAGTTATTTTGCACATTACTGTGCCGTATGTGTTTGGTGGGGGGAGAGGTGTATTTATTGAAATGTATGCCATATATATATATTTTACAACAGGATTGGCACTGCAGGCCAGCGGGGACCTGCGGGGACCACCCAAGGACCCCAGATGCCCACGGGAACCATCCGAGGACCCCCGGACACCCATAGGGCCCATTGGGGACCTTGTTTGGGCCCCTGGATATACGTGGGAATCACCCAAAAGCCCCCAGACACCCATGGGAACCACCCGAGGGCCCCAAGACACCAGTGGAAACCACCCGAGGGCCCCCAGACACATGTAGGAACCACCTGAGGGCTCCCAGACACCGGCAGGGACCACCACCCTATGACCCCCAGACACCCGCGGTGACCACCCGGGAACCCCATTGGGGCCCCTGGACACCTGCGGAGACCACCTGGAGGCCCATGACACCCGCTGGACCACCCGGGGATCCCCGCAGGCCTCTGGTATGAATCCTGTGCAGGGCCGCCAACAGAAATCATGGGACCCAGGACAAATGAAAGGAGCAGGCCCCCCCAACCTATAGCGCACCTACCACGTAAAAAAATTTTTAGCGCGAAACTTTTACTTAACTGTTTTCTTCTTATTGTTAATACAGAAGAAGGTGACTGACTGACTGACTGGGTGGGTGACTGCCAGGGTAGGTGACTGCCAGGGTGACTGCCTGGGTGGTTGGGTGACTGCTTGGGTGACTAACTGCCTGGGTGGGTAACTGCCTGCCTTTCTGGGTGGGTGACTGCCTGCCTGGGCTGGTGGGTGACTGACTGCCTGCCTTTCTGGGTGGGTGACTGCCTGCCTGGGCTGGTGGGTGACTGACTGCCTGCCTGCCTGGGTGGGTGGGTGACTAACTGACTGCCTGGGTTGGTGACTGACTGCCTCGCTGACTGCCTGGGTGACTGACTGCCTGGGTGGGTGACTGACTGACTGACTGGGTGGGTGGCTGACTGACTGGGTGGGTGGCTGACTGACACTTGACTTTTACTTAACTGTTTTCTTGTTATTGTTAATACAGAAGAAGGTGACTGTGACTGGGTGGGTGACTGCCAGGATGGGTGGATGGGTGACTGTCTGGGTGGGTGACAGGGTGACTGACTGCCTGGCTGACTGCCTGGGTGACTGCCTGGGTGACTGACTGACTGACTGGGTGAATGAGTGACTGACTGGGTGGGTGACTGACTGACTAGGTGGGTGACTGGGTGGGTGACTGGGTGTGTTGACTGACTGCCTGGGTGGGTGACTGACTGCCTGGGTGGGTGACTGACTGACTGACTGACTGCCTGCCTGGGTGGGTGACTGCTTTGACTGACTGCCTGCCTGGCTGGGTGGGTTGGTGACTGACTGCCTGGGAGGGTGGGTTACTGACTGCCTGAGTTGGTGACTGACTGATTGTCTGGGTGGGTGACTGACTGGCTGCCTGGGTGGGTGACTGACTGCCTGGGTGGGTGGTTGATTGCCTGGTGGGTGACTGTTTTGACTGACTGCATGGGTGGGTAACTGCCTGAATTATGGGTGACTGACTGTCTGGGTGGGTGGGTGGGTGACTGACTGCCTAGGTGGGTGACTGACTTACTGCCCCTTGACTGACTGCCTGGGTGGGTGACTGCCTGGGTGAGTGGTGACTGCCCCTTGACTGCCTCGGTGGCTGACTGACTGACTGGGTGGGTGGGTTGGCTGACTGCCTGCCTGGGTGACTGGTGGGTGGGTGGGGACTGGATAATTGACTGTCTGGGTGGGTGACTGACTGCCTGGGTGGGAGGAAGGGTGGGTGACTGGGTGGGTGACTGACTGCCTGGGTGGGTGCGTGGGTGGGTGACATGGGGTGGGAGGGTGACTGCGTGCGGGGGTGGGTGGTCCCAATACATTTTAAAAAGACCCCCCCACCACATTTTAAAAAGACCCCCACCACCCCAATATATATAAACAATACCCCCACCTCCCCAATACATATACAAAATACCCCCACCACTCCAATACATAAACAGAATACCCCCACCACCACAATACATATGAACAATACCCCCACCTCCCCAATACATATTCAAAATACACCCACCACCCCAATACATATAAAATTCAGACTTACCTTGGGGATGGTGTCAGGAGGAGGGCAGTGGATGCGGAGGGGGGCTAGTTGATGAGGAGGGAGGCTAGTGGATGCGGAGGGGGGCTAGTGGATGTGGAGGGGACTAGTGGATGCAGAGGGGGGCTAGTGGATGCGGAGGGGGCAGTGGATGCGGAGGGGGCTAGTGGATGCAGAGGGGGCAGTGGATGGGGCGGGGGCAGTGGATGCGGAGGGGGCTAGTGGATGCAGAGGGGGCAGTGGATGGGGCGGGGGCAGTGGATGCGGAGGAGGGCAGTGGATGCAAAGGGGGCTAGTGGATGCAGAGGGGGGGCAGTGGATGCGGAGGGGCGGCAGTGGATGCGGAGGGGGGCAGTGGATGCGGATGGGGGGCAGTGGATGCGGAGGGGGGGCAGTGGATGCGGAATCTGGGGCAGTGGATGTGGAGGGAGGCTAGTGGATGCAGAGGGGGGGGCAGAGGATGCGGAGGGGTGCAGTGGATGCGGAGGTGGGGGCAGTGGCACCCCCACCATACCCCCTCCCCCCACTCCAACAGCCACCTGAAGCGGCAGCAGTAACCGGTGGAGCGCCGGGAGATAACCGCACCTGGCTGACCCACCTCCCCGATTTAGAAGGGAAGCGTATGAGGAGAGCAGAAAGTCCGGCGCGTGCCAACCGCCGGACTCGCTCCACCCCCCCGGCCCCATCTCCAAACACCCCCCTCCCACGAATGCCTACCTCCCGCCCCCCTCCACATGTGCCTACCTCCCACCCCTGTCCACGCACCGCTAAGGTAATGAAGTTGGCTGCAAATGCATTTTTCTTGCATCGGATTGATGCCGGGGGTCTCCGGTGCTGATATTAATGGATATCAGCTCCGGAGTCTCCCGGCATCAATCCGATGCAGGAAAAATGCATTTTTTTTCTAAGTCCCGACTCACCGCTTATCGGCAGCTTCTCACGACCTTCTTGCAAACTTTTCCTGGCGAGACGATTTGGAGAGGAAATCTCTATTCTAGAGCCGCGATTAGCCACGATAAGCTAATCGGAGCTACTAGAATACCACGAGTTTGAAAAGGTGGTGATAAGTGGCTTATCGCCGCGCATTTGGCAATTTATTTATTTTTTCGGCCCAAAAATTTGCTGATAAGTTCACTTATCGCCGACTTATCGATGTTTACTGAATAGCAGTAGGTTTTTTGGCTATAATGTGCCGATAAGTGACTTATCAGAGCTTTCTGCATAGGCCCCTGCTAAGTGGGTAGCTTGAGCGTTGTGTGATGGGATAATGTCATTTGTGATGTCATAAGTGATGCCATTTGTGAATTGTATTCAAACAGACAAAAACCTGCTCCTTGATCTCATGCAAAATTTGGTTACGATATCTTAAGAGGTGTCCAAATACATAGCGAACAGACAGACAAACACAGTTCCAAAATATATAGTCGATTTCTGTGTTTATTTTAATTGCTTTTCATTTGTGGGTATAAAGTTTGAGTCTGTTTGTGCACATGTTAACCCCGTGACTTGCTAACAGTTCAGCAATACAGCTTGAGATTTAAGGACTATGTGACATCATTGAATTACTGGGACATTAGGAAGCTATATTGTGAATAAGTGAATATAAGGCGCTAACAACTTAAATACATACAATAGTGATACGTGCAAGTGCAATAAAAATTGATATTAGTGCTCAAATAATAAACCCTGCTCAAACCCTCTGGTAGAACCTGTTTCCAGGGTTCCAAGTAGAAAGATGTATTTCAAACAATCCAGGAGGAGCAAAATATAGGGAAATAAAAACAGAAAACAGTGCAAATTTAAGTGCAGACGTTGAGACTATGATGAAATTGTAATGACAATATCTTGGCTCTGCTGGTCTATCTACTCACAAGATGTAAGTGGTAAGTATGCAGTTGGCAGATTGGGCTGCCACCCCAGGTAGTAGCTGTGTATTGTGGATATCCCTCCAGGCTTATCTCGTCAGGGTAACCATGGTGTACATATGGGAGGAAACAAAGCTACATAGCGCGATCTGTCTTTCCAAAAACTTTATAAAATGAATATGAGCATATAAAATGTGCACTTTCAATGTGCCAGAATTAAAAATGCATTTATCACAATCACAGTGATTCTAGGGTTTTTTTTTCGATCTCACCGCCTCCTCTCTGGCTCTGGATGTCAGCCGTCTGCAACCTGGAACGCTCAGCTCCGTTTCTCCTCCGGCGCGTGTGACGTCACTGCTCAGTGGAAGGTACAGCTACGGATCCCTCACTAGACCAAAACACCACTCTACGCGTTTCGCCCAGCTCAGCAAGCTGTCAATGGCTTCGTCAGGAGTGTGTGAGTTGTGGGGTTAATGAATATCCTTATATACCCTCTCTGGTCTAATTATACAATCAATGCAGACAATTACATCAGCGCTATGGTGACCAATCTTTACATGATTGTTCCAATTAGGATTTCTATATTACACATGTTACATACTTTGATTCTTGATGAAACATCATTCTCATAGGTGTTAATCTTTATATAATGTTATCCATCTACAGGAAAATTATATCTATTCAGCACTTAGAATATATATATGGAGTATCAAGTGCAGTTTAATAGTATTTTGATTTATAATTAGCAATTTACATTTTATAAATGAAGTTAGGCTGATTTCTTTTAAAATTTTCATTGAGACTTATGTTAGTCTCTATGTATACAATAGAGGCTGCATCACAAAAAGGGGGGGGGGAATTCATTTTTGTTCAGGAATAAATGTATTAAGTCAGCAGTTGACAATGGGCAATTTTAGTTTATTTTGATGTAATTGAATAATTCAAGTTGCTGCTGTTATATTGCAACCTGATTTATTGTGACCCAATTTATATTCATGTCAGTATTAGTTTCATTATTATTTCATCTAGCTAAATTACTTAGAATCTGCTTCTGTGTGAATAATCCTAGACAACAATACAGATGCTTCTGGGATAGTTAAATTCGTATCTGGTGTTATAATTAATTGGTTTTAATGCTAGCTGACATTAGGGGGAAACTTCAAGTAGATATTACTTATAAGGTAATTAGGTTCTTAGTACTCATTATATAATTTTTAGTGTTTATAAGTGACTACAAATTTGGGTGGAGAATGACATTTCATTTATATTATCTTATACTATATTAGTGAAAGCACTGTATGCCTGCATGCATGCCAGCCTGCCTGCCTGCTGGATGTCCGGTGTCCCTAGGGGAAATCTCATTGGTCCCTTGGGCCGCCCCCGCACACCTCTCATTGGCCTGAGGCGGAGTGACGGCCCAAAGGACACCCCCACACACCTCTCATTGGCCTGAGGCGGAGTGACGGCCCAAAGGACACACAGGGACACAAACACACACACAGGGACACAAACACACACACAGGGACACAAACACACACACAGGGACACACACACACACACACACACACACACACACACACACACAGGGACACACACACACACACACAGTAGGGGGGGGGTGTACATTAGCAGCATTGTATAACCCGGGGGGGGGCTCACATACCCGCCTCCGCCTCTTCCTCCCCGAAATCAGCCTCCACACCGGCGCGCACCCCCTCCTCTCCCGTGTCTCCCGCGCTTTCAAACACCCCCCCCCCCCCCGGCGCCGCTACAGTGAGCGGAGGAGCGAGTGCCCGGGACACAGCGGGGGAGCGGCAACAACAAGCTGCCTCCCGCCTCAGTTCCACGTGGGAGCGGCCGGACGGGTGAGTGAGCGGCCTTCACCCACCCCTCACCCCCCTTCAAATCACCTCCCCTCCACCCCCCCACCCCCCCGGCGCCGCTACAGTCAGCGGAGCGAGCGAGCGCCCGGGACACAGCGGGGGAGCGGCCACAACAAGCTGCCTCCCGCCTCAGATCCACGTGGGAGCGGCCGGACGGGTGAGGGAGCTGCCGGACGGGTGAGTGAGCGGCCGGACGGGTGAGGGAGCGGCCTTCACCTCCCCTCACCCCCCTTCACCTCCCCTCACCCCCCTTCACCTCACCTCCCCTCACCCACCCCTCACCTCCCCTCACTCCACTTCCCTTCCCTTCCACCTCCCTCCACCCCCCCTTCACCTCCCCTCCACCCCCCCTTCACCTCCACCCCCCTTCACCTCCCCTTCACCTCCACCCCCCTTCACCTCCCCTTCACCCCCCCCCCCACCTCCCCTTCACCCCCCCCACCTCCCCTTCACCCCCCCCCCCCCACCTCCCCTTCACCCCCCCACCTCCCCTTCACCCCCCCACCCCCCCTTCACCTCCCCTCCACCCCCCCCTTCACCTCCCCTCCACCCCCCCTTCACCTCCCCTCCACCCCCCCCCTTCACCTCCCCTCCACCCCCCCCCTTCACCTCCCCTCCACTCCCCCCCCTCACCTCCCCTTCACCTCCCTTCACCCCCCCCTTCACCTCCCCTCCACCCCCCCCTTCACCTCTCCTCCACCCCCCCCTTCACCTCCCCTCCACCCCCCCCCTTCACCTTCCCCCCCCCTTCACCTCCCCTCCACCCCCACCCTTCACCTCCCCTCCACCCCCACCTTCACCCCCCCTTCACCTTCCCTTCACTCCCCCCTTACAACCTCCCACCACCTCCTCACCACCTCCACCCCCCTTCCCACCTCCCCCACCCCCCTTCCCAACTCCCCACCACCTCCCCCCCCTTCCCCCCACCCCCCCCCCCTTCCCACCACCTCCCCCCCTTCCCCCCACCCCCCCCCCACCCCCCCCCCTTCCACCACCTCCCCCCCTTCCCCCACCCCCCCCCCCCCTTCCCACCACCTCCCCCCACCCCCTCCCCTTCCCACCACCTCCCCCCCACCTCCCCTTCCCCCCCACCCCCCTCCTTCCCACCACCTCCCCCCCACCACCCCCCTTCCCACCACCTCCCCCCCCACCCCCCCCCTTCCCTGAGGCGGAGTCACGGGCCAAAGGACACACAGGGACACAGACACACACACACACACGTAGACACACACACACACACGTAGACACACACACACACACGTAGACACACAGACGTAGACACACACACACGTATACACACACACACACACGTATACACACACACACGTATACACAAACACACACACGTAGACACAAACACACACACGTAGACACACACACACATAGACACACACGTAGACACACACGTACACACACACACACACACACACGTACACACACACACACGTACACACACGCACGTAAACACACACACACGTACACGTAGACACACACACATGTACACGTAGACACACACACATGTACACGTAGACACGTACACACACACACACACACACACACACACACACACATGTACACGTACACACACACACACACATGTACACGTAGACACGTACACACACACACATGTACACGTATACTCACACACATATACACGTACACACACACATGGAGACATACACACACACACATGGAGACATACACACACACACATGTACACATACACACACACGTATACACTCACACACGTATACACACAGGTATACATACACATAATGTATACACACACACACATGTATACACACACATGTATACACACACATGTATACACACACATGTATACACACACACACATGTATACACACACACACATGTATACACACACACACATGTGTATACACACACACACACACGTGTATACACACACACGTGTATACACACACACACGTGTATACACACACACATGTGTATACACATACACATGTGTATACACACACATGTGTACACACACACACACACACACATGTGTACACACACACATGTATATACACACACATGTATACACACACACACATGTATACACACATACACATGTATACACACACACACACATGTATACACACACACACACACACTTATACACACACACACATACAATGTATACACACAAACATGTATACACACACACAAACATGTATACACGTGTATACACACACATGTGTATACACACACACGTATACACACACACAATATATACATACACACAATGTATACACACACATGTGTATACACACACGTGTATACACACACACGTGTATACACACACACACGTGTATACACACACACACACACACGTGTATACACACACACACGTGTATACACACACATACGTGTATACACACACGTGTATACACACACACACGTACACATACACACACACATGTATACACACACACACACATACAATGTATACACACACACACATACAATGTATACACACAAACATGTATACACACACACACCCCAGCACCACCACATCAGCACACCGGTATGCCCCCCCAGCACACTGGCATTCTCGCCTCCCCACCATTCCCAGCCCCCATCAACACCATCAGCACCCACACATCGCCACCTTTGCACCTCCCCCATCTGCACACCCACATCCGCACCCCCACATCAGCACCAAACCCTCCCAAATCAGCACACCAATACAATCACCATCAGTACAGCCACAGCAGCACTACCACCGCACATGGGCCGCGTGGACCACTCCCCACCCAAATGCCACACCCACACCACAAACATCCCGGGCAACGCCGGGGCTCTCAGCTAGTAATATACATATTTATGCAATTTATACATTTTTTACATTTTTAAACATATGTTCTCAATACATGTTTTTAACACAAACGCAACATACAACAGGACATGTATAATCTACTCTAAAGATCTATAATGATAGAGACTCATACACATTCCAAAAAGTTTATACATTATGTGATATCAAAAGGTGTTATACAATCTCTGACTATCAGTGCTAATACACATAGTGTGATGTCACTATCTGAAAACACACGCAGATAGGGTATATTGAGCCTAGAGGAGAGGAAAAAGGAGAGGCAAAAAAAGGAGGGGAGAGGAGATTACATTCAGTTAGATATTCAGACTAGGAAGGGTGTCAGATCTATTTCTGCATTCAGGCCCCTTGGTGTCATAGTTTTTAGGCGGTGGATCCAAAACGCTTCCCTTCTCAATAGTTCTAAACCTCTATCGCCACCCCTCCAATGTGGCAGAACATGCTCTATAGCTTGATAATGCAGGCCTGTCGGTTCACCAGCATGGAAGTCAGAAAAATGTTTTGGAATACTATGATTCTGCAGCTTCCTGTGAATCCCACTAATATGTTCCAATATTCTTGTTCGTACAGGCCTTATGGTCTTTCCAACATATTGTAACCTGCAGGAACATTCCAAGAGATAAACCACATGGTCTGTCCTGCAGGTTATGAAGCTTGATATTTGGAAGCTTTCGCCTGTAACGTTTGATACAAATTGGTTTTGGTTAGGTGATTTAAACCGACAGGCTGTGCATGTCTTGCATCCATAAAACCCCTTTGTATGTAGCCAACTATTATCTATACAGTTTTTCTTACTTCTCAGAGCACTTGGTGCAAGTTGATCTTTGAGATTCTTGGCTTTTTTATATACTATACTAGGTCTATTAGGGATGACTGGGCCTAAGACAGGGTCATTTTTTAATATATCCCAATGTTTAAATAGGATTTTTTTGATCGCATTTGCCTCCCTATTGTAACCCGTAAGGAAGGCATATTCAAAGTTCCTGTTCTCCTTTTTTGTCTTATCTTTTACTTTCAATAGGTCAGATCTATTCATGTTCCTAACTTTTTCCCTAGCACCATTTAATAGTTCCTCATTGTAATTCCTCTCCAGAAATTTGCTCTGGATTCTATCTGACTGTGTTTCGCACTCTTCTACATCGGTGCAATTCCTTTTAATGCGTATCAGCTGACTGATTGGAACGTTGTCCATCCAATTAGATAGATGGCAACTATCTCTCCTGATGTAGTTGTTTTTATCAGTGTCTTTGAAATGTGTTCTTGTCTTTAACATTTTATTTTCAACATAGATGTTTAAATCTAGATAGTTCACCGCTGTGTTTCTCCACTCATTGGTGAAAGAAAGATTACATGTGTTTACATTCATATTGTCCAAAAATGTAATGAGTTTGTCTTCTCCCCCACTCCAAATAATAAAAATATCATCTATGTAACGGCGATAGGTGACAAGATCCGCGCCCAGCTCGTTATCACTCCAGATGTTGTCATTTTCCCAATCTGCTACAAATAGATTTGCGTAGCTGGGCGCAAATCTCGTCCCCATCGCCGTTCCACATTTTTGCAAATAAAAAGTGTCACCAAACCAAAAATAATTGTGGTGTAATATAAACTTAATGCTATCTATAATAAAATTAACTTGTGATTCTAATAAAGTGTCATCTCCCTGGAGGAACCCTTTCGTGGCAGCACATCCCTGATAATGCTGTATTACTGTATACAAGGATGCGACATCGCATGTCGCTAAGATAAAATGATCTTCCCATGTCACATCCTTTAACACATTTAGCAGATCTGTTGTATCTCGCAGATACGATTTCTGTTGGGTCACATACTTTTGCAAAAAGGTATCTATATACATTGAGAGGTTTGCAGTTAGCGAGTCAATCCCCGAGACAATTGGTCTGCCCGGGGGATTGACTACGCTCTTGTGTATCTTAGGGAGGAAGTAGAAGACAGGCATCCTGGCTTTTTCCTGATATAAGAATTTGTACTCTTTTTCATCCAGGATGCCCGCCTCCCTTCCCCCATCCAACAGTTTTTTGAGTTCCTCTGTATACTCCTTGATCGGATTGGAAGATAGCTTACTGTAAGTATTAATGTCACCCAAGAGTCTTAGTGCTTCCTTCTCATAGTCGGGTTTATCCATAAGGACGATACCACCTCCTTTGTCTGCCTGTTTGATAATGAGGTTTTCCCTTTCTATTAGTTGTTTTAAACCTTCTTTCTCAGTTTTAGTTAGATTTTCAGTTTTCCTTTTGTTTGATTGTGTAGTGTCTTTTTTAATCAAATCATCAAAATCTTTAGTAATCATTTGGAAGAAAACCTCCAAATGATTACCTGAAGCGAAGTGGGGAAAAAAAGAGGATTTAGGCCTCAGCCCTGTATGGATAAATTGTCTCTCCTGTTCAACAACAGGGGGCACTGTCGTATTCATTATGGGTTCGGTATGTTTACCTAAAAAATATCTTTTTACAGTCAGCTTCCTTAGATATCGATTGGCATCTATGAATAAGTCAAAATTGCTATGCCCTTTCATAGGCGCAAAAGATAGACCCTTGGAGAGAATGCTTTTCTGTGGGTCAGTAAGAATTACCCCACTCAGATTAAATACATTATTCATTTCTATTTCGCATTTCTTTTTTCTCTCCCCTTTTTCGTCTGCCTCTCTTTCCTCTGACAGTCTTCCTCTTTTGTTGTTGCCGTTTGTCCCTTTCTCTTGTCTCTGCTGACTCTTGTTCTTCCCTCCCCATAAAGTGGAAGGGCCCTCTCCTACATCTAAAAAAGAGGGGGAATCTGTATTTTCCCCATTTTCCCGGCTGTTAGTTTTCTCCTCTCTTTCTCTGGAGTCTGTTGATTTAGTTCTTCTACTATTCTTAGCTAGCCTTTCTTCCTCTCTTTTTTCTTTTTTCTTTTGGTTTATAGGTGTGTAGTTAGCCCTTCCTCTTTCTGAATCTCGCCTCGGTGATCGCTCTATCTTTCTGTTTGAACCATCTCTATGTTGGTTATCATGCCTATCCTTCCTAGATATTTCTCCTGATGGTGGTCTCTCATGGTGTATGTTGTTATCTTTATATGTGTTTCTATAGGGTTTCCTATATGTTCTATTTATAGTCCAATTCCTTTGTTCCCCCTTTCTGTAATCTTCCTCATCCCTATGTAGTTTCTTGGTTTTGTTATTATCTGTGTCCTTTTCAAGCGTATCGAGTTTCTTTTGTAATAATATATTTTTCTCTTTAAACTCTTTTGTATCTTCAAAAGGAGTTAATTTCTCTTTAATCTCATTTATTTCTTCATCTAGCTGTTTCAAATGTAAATTCTGTTGTTCTAAAATGAGATCTATTAGGCCATAGGAACATTTGTCCAATAATTCATTCCAATTATGCAAAAATACTTCATCTTCCAAATCGAAAGATGGCTTTTTGCGGACTCTTAAGCCTCTAGGGATTATTCCACATTCTTTATACCTTTGTAAAAAAACCACATCTAACCATTTTTTTTGTGTCTCTTATCATTAATCTTTCCAATTTAATAAATTCATCAGAAATAGTTTTTTCGATATTTCCATCTTTAGTCTCTTCCTCTTCTTCTATTACCTTATTAAAATTAATCTTTCTCTGTAATCTCTTGGCAAACACATTGACACTTGGTTCTGATATATCCATTATCACTTAAGTGTGCTGCCCACTCACCAAAAACAAACAGTATATTGTGAATAAGTGAATATAAGGCGCTAACAACTTAAATATTGTATTGTATTCAAACAGACAAAACCCTGCTCCTTGATCTCATGCAAAATTTGGTTACGATATCTTAAGAGGTGTCCAAATACATAGCGAACAGACAGACAAACACAGTTCCAAAATATATAGTAGATTTCTGTGTTTATTTTAATTGCTTTTCATTTGTGGGTATAAAGTTTGAGTCTGTTTGTGCACATGTTAACCCCGTGACTTGCTAACAGTTCAGCAATACAGCTTGAGATTTAAGGACTATGTGACATCATTGAATTACTGGGACATTAGGAAGCTAACATTAAAATTGTTAGCATCGAGGGAATAATGGTGATATCAAGTTAATAGAAAGATCATAACATCAGAGAATAGGATCATCAAGCTGGCATGATGGGAATGGGCAGCAGCTGACACCTTGCTTCAAAATCATAAAGACCAATGAATGATTATGATGTCAGCAAGTGAAGAAGTGCATCAGTGAATCACTGTGACATCATCCAGCTAACAGGAATAAACAATGCGACCAATGTTTTATTTCATTCATTAAACGCCTCTCAGTTTGTTGTTTGTCTAGCTGTGTTTCTACCTGCTGGCTAACAGGATACTGAGGTGTCCGCCGGTGGTAGTGGGGCATCAGGACTGGATTCTGGGGTAGATGATGGGTCTTTATCTCATTGGTGTCAGCGCCTCCATCTCTTGCAGGCTCCAGGAATATGAAGGCAATCCCTGCAGGAGAACTCACACTACTCCCCCTGATAGATTGCACTCACAAGGCAGGAGTATATTTTAACAAGAAGTGATCTTTTCTTCCTCTGCATATACAGCATACAACCAGCATCTGCATTCACCGTTCAATCGGCCTCCAGCCTTAGGATGGTCCCTGGACTCCTACCCCTGGCCTAGGGCACAAAGGGCAGTCCAAACTCTTCCCTGACTCCCTATTACAGTCAGAGGTATGGTACTCACCCCCACTCCCCAAGGGGAGGGGACAGAGTGACAGAGCCCTGAACACCTCTGCGTGATTTCAGTCTCTCTCAAGGGGTGTCTTCCTCCAATCCCAGGGGAGCGATGCGGGAAGCCATAGAATAATAAAAAATATATATAGTGCAATAATGCTACACAATAAAGAATACAAATGCAAAGAAACCCCAACAAATGCCTATCCACAATAGAGCAGACAAAAAGGAACAGTGATCCAACCAGTTCTATGATAATTTTACCAAAATTAGAGAGGAAAGTGTATTGTCGCCCTCTCTCTAACTAGAAGCTCATTTGTAGATGCACTCCGGGACTATTAAAACATAACATTTATTGAGTATAAGGCTAAAAAAGTCTACACATAAAATAAATGTTGAATATGTGTATAGTGTATTAAAATTAGGATGGGAGGGGGACAGGTGTGGTAAGGTTGAGCCCAAGGTGTATTACCAAATATTCTAAGATATAGGATGGTAAAAAATGCAATATAACCACCTATGGGGACCTAACTATTGGTAGGGTAACTGAACCTCATGGGTGTCTCTATAGTGGTGTAACTAGTGTATAGCCTGCTGATGCTGTAGTAGATGTTATCACTGACACAGCATATCTATTAAATCAACCTATGATTGCTATGCATGGAACCAACCTGCTGGATCTAATATGAGGCCGTCTACAACAAATATGGTTATAATCTGAGACCTAGTGCTAATGATAACCTAATGATAGATGTAACTCATAACTAGTAGATTATAGTGATCACAATTGATGCAGGTAAAGTTCAACACAATCGCAGGTTGTTGGTATGTGGATTGAGCCTGTGCAGGACAACATCTATACACTTAAATTGGTGCAATACATAAATGTCTATCTATAATTAGAGTGTCCATTAGAGTATATGGTGTAGTGCTCTGTATGGAGGATTGGAGACTCTGAAGGCACAAGATGACGAACAGCACACAGCAAGTTTGTAACAACCTCATGGGTAATACAGATGACGTCAAAGTTAGGTCCCCATAGGTGGTTATATTGCATTTTTTACCATCCTATATCTTAGAATATTTGGTAATACACCTTGAGCTCAACCTTACCACACCTGTCCCACTCCCATCCTAATTTTAATACACTATACACATATTCAACATTTATTTTATGTGTAGACTTTTTTAGCCTTATACTCAATAAATGTTATGTTTTAATAGTCCCGGAGTGCATCTACAAATGAGCTTCTAGTTAGAGAGAGGGTGACAATACACTTTCCTCTCTAAATTTGGTAAAATACTTTATCTAGCTCATCTGGTGCACCCATTGCCACTCTAGGCAATTGTGGGCGCAACTCATATTTAAATCTACATATCACAAATAATTTGTTAGTGAGCAGTATATCCTTTTTGTATTTTTTCAGTTCTATGATAACCCTGGATCTTATGTGATGACGAATCAGCAGCCTCGGACAGAAAGAGACACAAACATAGTGCAGGTCATACACAATAATTTATAAAACAAGCAGCTCACAAATGGAGGCTTATTCTCTGGAAGTAGAGAATGGGCACAATCGGTATACAGGGTGGTGTGCAGGTAAGTCGCGATCTCACTGCTCCACGTCGCAGGACCCACGTCGACAACCGCTTCCGTGTCTGAAGACTCCGACACGTCACTTCTGGTTGAGCGATCTTCGATCCCAGGCGTCTCAGAATAGATACCTCCAGACTTACCTCTCTGTCCTGTCCCTCACAAGACTGCTGTAAGCCATGCTCTCTACGCGTTTTGCCGTTACTGATGAAGGCTTCCTCGGGAGTCTCTCAAGGGGTGAGACTGACTAAATTTGGTGTGCAGCCCCTTAAGTACTGAGGAGGAAGGTCCAAGGTCTGAGACCCTTATTGGGCAGAACACAGGCCTTAGCCCGCCTCCTCCCCTGTCACTCAAGGGAGCTGCTTGCTGGTGGGGAAAACCCTGGATTGGTCCTGACACTGCCTGCCTATAACCAGAGCTTGCATGTCAGGGAGGGCAGGTTAGTATCCAAGCCAGGCATGGCTACATTCTCTGGTGGAAAATCCAACATCCCTGCTTGGAACTGAATTTGGTGGTTCCATCCTTCAGATGAATAACCTGGAACATAGCACACAATACATAACAACATGTTAATGCATTTCAATCTCATACACCATATACAGTAATGAAGTAGTGCGGTTACTCCCAACATGGAGATCCTCATACCCCCTCAATAATAATGGGACGGTTCAGGCTTTCTAACAAGCTTGCCCGTGTAATCAGGAATGGTCACAGAAAACATCCGCTTGGGGTTCTGCTCGGACAGGTACTCTACCCCGTCCATGTAAATAAAGCTCCCCACTTTCTATACCCCCATTAAATAGGTAATCCGATTTTTAGACTGGAAGATAGAATGGCGGCATTTAGAAGTTATATATGCCCGTATAACATCCTCTAATCACCCATGTTCTCCTTACAGGTGCCCTTTCTATGCGCAAGTGGCTCCGCTCCAAGTTCCTGTTTCCTATGCTGAAGCTCAAGTGGCTTGGCTCCAAGTTTCCTGCTTTCTACGCTGAAGCGGCTTCACCCAAGATTTCCTGATGACCTCAGTTCGTGACCGCGACCTCCGCTCCTGTGCCACCTACCCCGACCCCGGCTTGTCTATGGATTACCCTGCATTCTCCAACCCTGACCCGGCTATGTTTTACTACGGTCTGCACAATCCAGAACCGGCTTCGTGGTCTAAGGTCGGTGTTTTCATATTCCCACCTCAGCCCTGCGGCCCGGTCCCGGTTTGTGGCGAGCACGATTGTTACACCATCTGACCCCTCCTCAGAGCCAACCCAATCCCTCCAGTCCTGAGAGGGTTGGAAGGTCTTATTACTCTTCCGGCCCCGGGTCTTAGTAGCAATAGGTTGTGGGGGATCGAGGGTAACAGGGTGTAAGGCCTTAGGCTTCTTAATGTCTATGTAAGAGTCCACCATCTTCGGCCTACTCCGGCCTGCTAAGGGCTGTACATGGGAAATGCCTGGGTCCTCATGAATCCTGCGACCCCGGCCCTTGACTTGGTTAAAGTACCGTTTCACATTCTCCTCTTACAAGGCGGTACTCACCGGAGCGGGTGTGGGCAATTCCTTGTCTGCCCTGGAGGTCGCCTTTATGATGAAGTCATCATCGGCTGGTCTCACGGGATCTCCGTATAGATCCAGGTCCCGCACCGGAAGTGCGTCGACATCCTGTCTCTTCCAAAGGGTGTCGTAGTCCTCCGCGTCAGAGAAGGTACCGGCCGGTACCTCCTCACCGGAAGCCTCCGTTGGATCCTGAAGGGAATAAGGTGGAAGTTCCTCACCGCTCTGCTGACTCGTGGGGATCGCTGAACTCTCTGGATCAGCCGCAGGCAAGTCTGTCGCCTTGCTGGGAGCCGCTACGGCCATGGCGCTCCTCCGGAAGCTCAGGCCGCACCAGCGCTCGCCGTGATATCATCATCGATGTCAGACTCCACTGGCGATCAGCACCGCAGGTGAGTGATTCGTTCGCAGCATCGGTAGACAGTTAAGCCAGCTGGCGCATCACCACAGACACTTGACCGCTGCTACCATCCAATGATGGTAGAGACACATATGCGAGGGAGATGTACCGTAGCATCTCGCACTCGTCGGCGGCTATCAGCAGGCAGCGGTCCCGCTCCTGCACCACCAACGATAGCAGCCCCTCCTCTCCCCGGGCAGTCGCCTTAACCGGTGGTTCTTGCTGAGGTTCCGGTTCTGGAAACAGGGCACTCAGGCCCCCTGGAGCATCCGCATCCGTAGTCTTAGCCCAGGCTGCACTGGTCTCCATAATGGCTGCATCTGTGTCTTTGAAGGCCGCTGGGTGCAGCAGCGCCGGTTTCAGGAAAATGGCCCCACACCGAGGGCATGTTGCTGTTAGGCTGACCTCCCCGCCTGGGATGTCACAGTGTGGGCATATGCACCTCAAGAAGTACTCCCCACCTACCTCCACTACCAGGAGGCCTCCTAGTACCCGGTAGTGGGCAAAATTGTAGCTACTGGTCATGATTGAATATAGCTGAGTAGCACAAGTCAGTATAGCTCTGTGCTCCTTGCTGTCCACGAGCAACTGAAGGTGCGGCAGCTCGCATCCGGCTTCTCCTTCAGTGCTGATAGTCATTGTGGATTGGTTGTTACATTGTCCCCTCCCTCTGGTGGATTCAAGAGTAGGGGCACACTGTAGCAGTGAATAGGTTTAAACACATAGCTTATTTATTTTTTGCACATTAGGGCACATATTTAACCCACGCGCTGGTTTTCCTTTGCACACTGTAGTAGGGTGTGACTCTGGCTTTGCGCCGAGCCACTCACAGCAGATGGGCGCGGCTCCAGCTTTTGCGCCGAGCCCTTGCAGAACTTTGCAGAATAGAGCTTGCAACTTTTGCAGATAGCACACGCGGTCCCCGTTTTCGTCGGGAACTGCCATTTTGTATGGCAAAGTCTATCAGGTCGATCCCATTGCATTGGAACCACCATTTTGAGCCAAATAAAGTGCATTAACACGCGCCCCTCACGATATTGGTGGGAACCCGCTCTCCTTAAGCTGCTGCAACACATAGATAGCTGAGTATATACCCCAGGCTAGGCAAAACCCCCTCCAGTATGCTGCACACGATAACAGTCCACATTTGAGTACTCAGTGACTCCCTGTGCATCAGCTGCTAACAGTACTGTGATGGTTCCTCAAGCAGAAGTTCCTGGCACCCACGACTCGGGCACCCATCCTCAGACACTACCAATCTGTACCTTAACGCCAGTCCCATTCCAGAGGTTTCTGGGCCCCTGGCAACCAAAACACCCCCTCCAGGCATCCTACACGAATCAGTCCTCAGGGTGACTCAGAACTATAGCAATTGCAATCTGCTTCCACACAGTTTACCCTTTAGGTCAGTATAGGCTGCAACTCCCTGGCGGGAAGTTGGGCCCCTGTTATGGTAGGCAGGAGTACCTTGAGCTACACATAGCCTCCCATCCTTCCTCAGTACTCACTTTGGAAGCTTACTTTCTTTCTGTTCTGCTTCACTGAAAGACTGTCCTGTTGAGCATCTCAGCAGCGTCTCCAAATGTAGCAGTGGCGCTGCTACCACCCTCTTTCTCCCCCACCCTCTGGGAGATTTTCCCTGCTACCAGGTTCAGTATGAAGTGCTGGTTCCTGCTGGCTTACAGGATACTGAGGTGTCCACCGGTGGTAGTGGGGACATCAGGACTGGATTCTGGGGTAGATGATGGGTCTTTATCTCATTGGTGTCAGCGCCTCCATCTCCATCAGTATATTTGAACAAGAAGGGATCTTTATTCTTCCTCTGCATATACAGCATACAACCAGCATCTGCATTCGAAGTTCAATCGGCCTCCAGCCTTAGGATGGTCCCTGGACTTCCACCCCTGGCCTAGGGTACCAAGGGCAGTCCAAACTCTTCCCTGACTCCCTATTACAGTCAGAGGTATGGTCCTCACCCCCACTCCCCAAGGGGAGGGGACAGAGTGACAGAGCCCTGAACACCTCTGCGTGATACCAGTCTCTCTCAAGGGGAGAGACAACTGACTAAATTTGGTGTTCAGCCCTTTAAGTACCGAGGGCGAAGGTCCACAGTCTGAGCCCCTTATTGGGCAGAACACAGGCCTTAGCCTGCCTCCGCCCCTGTCACTCAAGGGAGCTGCTTGCTGGTGGGGAAAACCCTGGATTGGCCCTGATACTGCCTGCCTATTACCAGGCTTATATGTCAGGGAGGGCAGGTTAGTAGCCAAGCTAGGCATGGCTACATTTGTATAAAGAGTATTGCTTGGGGACAAATAAATGCCAAACAATGCAGTGTGGGATGTTGTTGAGCTTATCTACTGTATGCTGCCTGATGTCCTTAACGGCTTCATGCAGAGAATAGAACGTAGGCTCTGTCTGAAGGTCGTCTCCATTCGATATAGGACATAAGGTCACGGCCGTTTCGCCATGACCAAATGACTGCCGCCGTTTAGCCACTGCTCAGCTTGTTTCTGGGGACACTCAGCCACTGACCACTTCGCCGCTAAGGTAAGTCACTAACCTTACCCCTTACCCTAAATCCCCTAATGGTAACCCCTAATACTAACACTACCTCTTACCCTAAAACCCTTTACCCTAACCCCCTACCCTAACTGCTAAACCCCCTAAAGTTAACCCCCTCCCCTAACCGCTAAAACCCCTAAAATTAACCCCCTACCTGAACCGCTAAAACCCCTAAAGTTAACCCTTACCTTAACCGCTAAAACCCCTAAAATGAACCCCCTACCCTAACTGCCAAAACCCATAAAGTTAACACCCTATCCTAACCTCTAAAATCCTTAAAATTAACCCCCTACCCTAACCGCTAAAACCCTTAAAATTAACCCCCCAACCGCTAAAACCTCTAAAGTTGACCCCCTAACCGCTAAAACCCCTAAAATTAACCCCTTACCCTAACCGCTAAAACCCTTAAATTTAACCCCCTATCCTAACCGCTAAAACCCCTACAATTAACCCGTAACCGCTAAAACCCCTACAATTAACCCGTAACCGCTAAAACCCCTAAAATTAACCCCTTACCCTAACCGCTAAAACCTTTCAAATTAACCCCCTATACTAACCGCTAAAACCCCTGCAGCTAAATGCCGGCGAGGAGTTGGCGTCGGCGACAGGACGCTGCGGCTTCACGTCCCATTCCGGTCCCCGTGCGTGTAATTGTGCTCATCTCTTCTCACTCTGACCCACAGTAATAATGAACACGAGAGTTTGTCACCACGGCTGTGTTTTACAATGGGCGCTTCATCGCATGGATTGTTTGAAGCAGCAATCTCCATATATTTTTTTTGTTTTGTTTCAAATTTTTTTATTGAGTTTCAGAGAGATATACATTATACATTTAGTATTTCCAGAAAAGTGAAATCTAGAAACAGTCTTATACATTTAGTATTTCCAAAAAAGTGGTATATAGTAACAATCTTATACATCGATTAAATTGAACAGTATTTTGAAACATGCACAAGGAGTTGTTGTCATTTATTTCGTCAGCATCTTCTTTCTGTTATTGTGTTCTAATACACTTTTCCATAGCTTAATGAGGAAGCGGCCGCTTCCTTGTGTATCTCTCTGTGGTAGAGTAAAGGAAAGTGGAGGGTAAAGTGGGAAAAAAGGGATGAAGGTAAGATGGGATGCGGAGGGGGTGGGGAAGGGGGTGTGGGGGGGTAGACAGTCCTGTTCTTCTATGGCTCAGCTTCTTGTTTGTCAAGAATCTGGCCAAATTTCCCAGATTTTATGGAATTTATCCACCTTTTGGCTAAGTTGTGCATAGAGGAGTTCCATCGCCCTGATTTCTCTGATTCTTCTCAATACTGTTTGTCTGGAGGGGGCATTGATCTTTTTCCATGCCTCAGCAATCGAGCATCGTGCTGCTGTTAGGACATTTTACTCTCTGGCGTCTCTAGATCCTCTATTGGTTTGGCTAGGATCATAGACAACGGGTCCACTTCTATCTCGCAATCTCCATATTTTTATTGTACCTTAATTTGGGGGGTGGGAGAGAGGTCACTGGAGCAGATCCCCAGCACCCTAATATACAAAGACCCCACTGTTCCCGAGGTATTGAGAGTGAGTTTGATCCTGGTGACAATGTTGTCTCCACCAAGCAAGTATTGGATGAAGTATGACAGTACTTGGTGGTGTGGAGGGCAACTACTTTTTTTATTATTACACTCACAGTACCACTACTTTTTTTTATATACAACTTGCAATTACTCTATCTATGTAAAGAAGAAAGAGATTGATTTAAAATATATATATATTTTGATGTCTTTTTTTTTTTGCAGCATAATTATTGCCTAAATCTTTGTAAATTAGACTGTAAGGGTCTTTCTCTCAATGTACAATAGATGTAGATCTTATAAGATTACCCTCCTACTGTCTCTGTACGTTCTTCCTACTTACCACTTAGATTGTAAGCTCTTCGGGACAGGGACTCCTTTTCCTAATGTCACGTGTATGTCCAATGCGCTTATTCTCCTTATGTGTTATATTATTATGTCACATGCAGGGCCGCAGACAGCTTTCCTGGGGCTCAGGACTATGGTTTCTACTAGCCCCCCTCCACCCCCCTAGGGTTGCCAGGTGCTTTCTCCAAAAATACTGCACCCAATGGGGAAAGGTGCGATGCGCATCAGACACACACAGGCATGCAGTCAGGTACACACACATCCTCTCTCAGCTCCATGCTGTTTCCTCTCATTGACACCACCCCCAGGGTCTTGACATCTCCTGCTGATTGGCTGCACTATCCAGCAGCAGCCAATCAGGATGGATGAAGCTGCCCAGCTCTCCAGCAGCAGCCCTGCTCTCTCCCTGCTCTGGGAAATCCCGCGGCTCCCCAAGCCGGTCAGGTCACTATGTCCAGAGAGGTAATACCGGTATACACATGCATGTCCAGTATTACCTCTCATTTGTTACTGGACAGAGTGTCCAAATATAGGACAGTCCATTTCAATACTGGACACCTGGAAACCCTACCCCCCCCCTCCCTCTTCCCCCCCCCTCTCCCCTCTCCCCCCCCCCCCGTGTCGGCGGCCTTGCGAGACCCCCTCTATCTCTCGCACCCCAATCTCTCACCTCATTCTCATCCTCTCACTCCCCTCCATCATGCCCCTACCTGTCTCTCCTCCCCCCACCTCTCTTCCTCTCCCCTCCAACTCTCCCCCTCTCCCCCCCACCTCTCTCTCCCTCCCCCCACCTCTCTCTCCCGCACACCTATCTCTATCACCTCTTTCTCCCCCTCCCTACCACACATAACCCCACTCCCCCAATACACATAACCCCATCCCCTCCGCCACACATATAACCCCTATACACATAATAACCCCCCAACACACACACATAATAACCACCCAACACACACATAATACCCCCCCCAACACACACATAATACACCCCCCCCCCCCCACCACCACACACCTGTCTCCAGTACCACGCTGATCCGAACTGACAGCTACGCAGCCCAAGCGACATGTTTAACCAATAGGAAGACACAAGGGATGACATCACAGCTTCCTATTGGCTCGTATGATGCGGGACATTTAGGCCGCCATTTCGATAGCCCCAACTAGCCCCTTCTGGGTTGTTACCGGCACCAGTTTCTGAGATAAATATCTCGGAAAAGAGGGGGTTCCCAGAGCTGAAATCAATGCAGTTCACAGCCGGAGAACCCCGGCTTCAAACCTATTAAAAACAAAAAAGCATGTTACTTGGACTGCTGCTTTAAACTGTTGGACGCAACATTGACTGGGCGGCAGCACCCTGCATACACAGAAAATAATACTACCATGCTTACAAATCCAGCATCATATAACAGTATATAACAGTATATAAGCGTGTGTGCGTGCGTGCGTGCGTCTGTGTGTGCGTGCGTGCGTCTGTGTGTGTGTCTGTGTGTGTGTGTGTGTCTGTGTGTGTGTGTCTCTGTGTGTGTCTGTGTGTGTCTGTGTGTGTGTGTGTGTGCTTGCGTGCGTGCGTCTGTGTGTGTGTCTGTGTGTGTGTGTGTGTGTGCTTGCGGAGATCTGTTTATACATTGTTTATATTACATTATTACGTTATGTTACAGTGTTGTATTTCATTTCATGCAACTCTTGAGTACAGATTCAGTGC
Organism: Ascaphus truei; assembly: GCF_040206685.1. NCBI lineage: Eukaryota > Metazoa > Chordata > Amphibia > Anura > Ascaphidae > Ascaphus > Ascaphus truei. The sequence goes on along the minus strand of NC_134485.1, from coordinate 105,086,768 downwards.
TATAAAATAATAATATGAATAATGATGTTTCTTGGACTGTCCACTGTGGGTCAAACTAGTAATACATTTTTATGTCTAAATATCTTACCTGGCAACAAACCCACTTGTAAACCAGTAATTGCAACTCGCAGTCAGGGACACATTGAATAAGCCAAATAACATACATACAGAAGAATATTAATTAATGAGTCTTCTGGTCATGTAGCGGTGCTCTTATACATGAGGTGCACTGCCACCTAGTGTCACATTGTGGAATGTGTCTGGTTTCGAAAAATGGTCAAATAAAGAACATTTGTCATCTTAATAATAATAATAAATAATAATAACAATAATAATAATTACAATAATAAAAATAAGTTTTTGTTAATATAGCGCTGACAGTGTACACAGCGCGATACTTAGAATTGTCTTTATTTTTGTACGACGAGTCCCTGCCTCGCAGAGCTTATAATCAATTTTTTTTGGTGCCTGAGGCACAGGGAGATAAAGTGACTTTTTATTCAATCACTGCTGAACAGTGATTAAAGGCTATAAAATACTGTAATTTTCTAATGCCTCACACTCAGGTGGTATTAATAGACACCTATGGAGACCAATTAGGAAAGAGGGCAATAATAAGGAAGAGATAAGTGTATTACACCCCCCAGTAAATTCAGTTTACAATGTTTACCAATATATCCAGGTTAAAATTTCAAAAGTGATTAAAAAACAGTTATATACATAATTACCATAACTAGAATAATAGGGGCTTCCAGGTGTCTGCACCTTTCCAGCCAAATTCATTCGGAATCTCTTCAGCCCACATCTGCTTAGCCCCAATGGCTAAGGTGATCATATTTTTAAAGTGACAAACCGGGAAATGCAAAATTATTTATTAATCATCTCTCACTCGTGTACCCCTCTCTCTCACTCACGCACCCCTCTCTCTCACTCACGCACCCCTCTCACTCACGTACCAGAGGAAGAAGGGGCTACCAGATTACTTTGGCGGGTCTAGGAGAGGCAAAGCGGATCCTGTAATGGTGCCGGTTTCAAACCCGGGCTCGGATACAGAGCATGAGGGAGAGGAGGGGGAGAGCGACAACCAGGAGATTTTACCGGTGCGGCGGTGTGATTTCAACCGCCTCTATAAAGACCTGAAAACACTTTTACAGGCCGAAATCAAAGAATTGAGAAAGGAGGTTGGTAATCTGGGGGAGAGGACGGGGGACCTAGAGACACAGCTGAATCTAACTATGAAAACATCAAGGAAGAATGAAAAGAAAACTGCAGACCTGCAACAGCAAATTAATGATGTATGTATGTATGTATGTATGTCTTTATTTGTATAGCGCCATAAAATGTACATAGCGCTTCACAGTAGTAATACATGTCATATAAATAACAAATATAAATAACAGATCATGGGAATAAGTGCTTCAGACATACTGTAAAAGTAACATTAAGGAAGGAGTCCCTGCTCCGAGGAGCTTACAATCTAATTGGTAGGTAGGGAGAACGTACAGAGACAGTAGGAGGGAATACTAGTAAGTGCGTCTGCAGGGGGCCAAGCTTTGTGTCATGTGTCCATGATTATCCAGTGCTACTCATATGCTTCTTTAAGCAGATGTGTCTTAAGGTGGGTCTTAAAGGTGGATAGCGAGGGGGCTAGTCGGGTATTGAGGGGAAGGGCATTCCAGAGGTGTGGGGCAGAAAGTGAGAAAGGTTTAAGGCGGGAGAGAGCTTTAGATACAAAGGGGGTAGAAAGAAGACATCCTTGAGAAGAACGCAAGAGTCGTGATGGTGCATAGCGAGAAATTAGGGCTGAGATGTAATGAGGGGCAGAAGAATGTAAAGCTTTAAAAGTGAGCAATAGAATTGAGTGTGAGATACGCGATTTAATCGGAAGCCAGGAGAGGGATTTCAGCAGGGGAGACGCTGAGACAGATTTAGGAAAGAGTAGAGTGATTCTGGCAGCAGTGTTTAGGATAGATTGTAGGGGAGACAGGTGAGAGGTAGGAAGGCCGGACAGCAGGAGGTTGCAGTAATCGAGACGTGAGAGAATGAGGGCCTGAGTCAGAGTTTTGGCAGTTGAGTAACAGAGGAAAGGGCGTATCTTTGTGATATTGCGGAGGAAAAAGCAACAAGTTTTAGAAACGTTTTGAATATGAGAGGAGAATGAGAGAGAGGAATCAAGTGTGACCCCTAGGCAGCGTGCTTGGGCTACTAGGTGAATGATCGTATTTCCAATAGCAATGTGGAAGGATGTAGTAGGGCCAGGTTTGGGAGGTAGTATAAGGAGCTCTGTTTTTGCCATGTTAAGTTTCAGTCGGCGGATGGCCATCCAGGATGATATTCCAGAGAGGCATTCAGAAACTTTGGTCTGTATAGCAGGTGTAAGGTCAGGGGTTGAAAGGTAAATTTGTGTGTCGTCAGCATAGAGGTGATATTTAAACCCAAAAGATGTGATTAGGTCACCTAGAGAGAGTGTGTAGAGAGAAAAGAGAAGGGGTCCCAGGACAGAGCCCTGGGATACCCCCACAGAGAGATCAATAGAGGAGGAGGAGGTGTTAGCAAAAGAGACACTGAAGGTACAATGGGAGAGGTAAGAGGAGATCCAGGATAAAGCTTTGTTCCGAATACCAAGAGTATGGAGAATGTGAAGGAGAAGAGGGTGGTCCACGGTGTCGAATGCTGCAGAGAGGTCGAGTAATATGAGCAGAGTGTAATGACCTCTGTCTTTGGCAGCGTGGAGGTCGTCAGTTATTTTAGTGAGGGCTGTTTCAGTAGAGTGAGCAGTGCGGAAGCCAGATTGTAGAGGGTCTAGTACAGAATAGGTGTTGAGAAAGTGTAGCAATCGAGAGAATACAAGACGTTCAAGGAGTTTGGAGGCAAAAGGCAGGAGGGAGACAGGTCGATAGTTAGAAGGACAGGTAGGGTCAAGCTTGCTGTTTTTGAGTAATGGTATAACGGTTGCATGCTTGAAGGATGAAGGAAAGGTACCAGAGTAGAGGGAAGAGTTAAAGATCTGTGTGAGCATAGGGATTATAGAAGGAGCAAGAGGTTTTAGGAGATGGGAGGGAATGGGATAAAGAGGGCAAGTGGTAGAGGGAGAAGAGGAGATCAGCAGTGATACATCCTCCTCCGAGATAGCAGAAAAAGAGTCAAGAAAGACAGGAGGAGAGTTGGGAAGCATTGTGGGATGGGAGGAGGCAACAGATGGGATGTGCTGCCGTATGGACTCCACCTTTTTCTTAAAAAAGTCAGCAAAGTCCTGAGGTGAGATGGAGGAAGAAGAGGAGGCAGCTGAGGGTGGTCTGAGTAGAGAATCAAAGACAGAAAAGAGACGGCGTGGGTTAGACTTGTGTGTGTTGATTAGTGATGAAAAGTAGGTTTGTTTAGCCTGAAAGAGGGCAGAGTTGAAACAGGATAGCATAAATTTGTAGTGAATGAAGTCTGCGAGCGTATGAGATTTCCTCCAGAGGCGTTCAGAGGAACGAGTGGAGGAACGCAGCATGCGTGTGTGGGAGTTTAGCCAGGGTCTGGGGTTAGAAGGGCGAGGACGGCAGAGAGAAAGTGGGGCATGAAGATCAAGAGAGGAAGATAAGGCAGAGTTGTAGTTCCTGACCAGGTTGTCAGGGTCTGAAGCAGAACTGAGAGAGGAGAGGGAGGAGCGTAAAGTGGAATCAAGAGCTGGGAGGTTAATAGAGCGCAGGTTTCTGCAAAAACGAGGGCGAGATGGAGATGGAGATGGAGAGAAGCGAGAGAGAGAAAATGAGATGAGGTGATGGTCAGAGAGAGGAAAAGGGGAAATGGAGAAATCAGAGAGAGAGAAGTTTTTAGTGAAAACCAGGTCTAAGTAGTGGCCATCCTTGTGGGTGCTGGCTGCAGTCCACTGTTGAAGGCCAAAAGAAGAGGTTAGAGAAAGAAAGCGGGAAGCCCAAGGGAGAGAGGGGTCATCAATGTGGCAGTTGAAGTCCCCAAGGAGAAGAACAGGGGAGTCTGAGGAGAGAAAGAAAGAGAGCCAGGATTCAAAGTGAGAGAGAAAGGCAGAAGGGGGATGAGTAGAGGAAGGTGGGCGATAGATGACCGCCACATGGACCGGGAGAGGAGAGAAGATCTGGACTGTGTGAGCCTCGAAGGAGAGAAAAGCAAGAGAGGGGGGAATAGAAACTGTTCTGTAACGGCAGAGAGAGGAGAGCAGGAGCCCCACGCCTCCACCCCTGCCACCAGGGCGTGGAGTATGGGAGAAGGAAAGGCCACCATAGGAGAGGGCAGCTTCCAGAGCAGAGTCAGACTGAGTGAGCCAGGTCTCAGTTATAGCAAAGAGAAGCAGGGAGTAAGAGAGAAAGAAGTCATGGACAGAGAGGAACTTGTTAGAGAGGGAGCGAGCATTCCAAAGGGCACAGGAGAAAGGGAGAGAGGAGGGAGGGTGGCAGGGGATGGGTATGAGGTTGGAGGGGTTTACACCAGAAGGAGTAGAAGTTGCATGTGGAAGGCGAGGACGAGAGCAAGTAGAAATAAGGTTGGGACCAGGATTGGGAGAGATATCCCCAGAAGCAAGGAGGAGAAGCATGGATAGAAAGAGGATGTGTGAGGATGATTTGTAGGGGTGTGTTTTAGTGCAGGCGGCATAACTGTGTGGTGACAGAGGGCGCAGGTAAGAGAGGAGTTCATGTGAACTGAGAAGTGGTGAAGTAAGGAGAGATGGCGAAATATGAATAGAGTTAGAGACATGATGAGGCTGGTGGAAGGAAGTGCATAATTTGAAAATAAGTGAGGTTACAGTAAATATAAAAAGTAAAGGTGGCATCACAGCAATAGCAATGATCTGAGAGAAAGACAAGAGGATGCAGAGAACCGGGACCGGAGAAATAATATTAGGATCAGAGGAGTCCCGGAGACTGTAGGAGATTGTGAAGACTTTGTGTCCAGGTGGCTAGAGAGTCTTTTCCCAGATACTCCCAAAGAGAAGTTAGAAATGGACAGATGCCACAGAGCATTAAGATCAAGACCTCTGCAAACGGAACAGCCCAGAGATATAATAGTGCGGCTGCCCTATTATAGTACCAGAGAGGCGGTGCTCCAGAAAACGAGATCCATACCAGTAACGGAATTCGAGGGGGCCGGTTAGTCATTTTCCAGGATCTGTCCTCGGCCACCCTCCTGAGAAGGCGAAATCTAATGCCCATCGCTAAAGCACTCAGGGATAAAGCCATCCGGTACTGCTGGACCTTCCCGTTTGGGCTGTTGGTGATCCGAAACGGGAGGCCAGTTACCATGAGAGACCCTGAAGAAGGGGCCGCATTTCTGCACAAGCTAGGCCTCAAAGGAGCCCCCAGTGACACCGCAGGGAAAGCAGAAGCCCCAGAACAAACCTGGTCGACCTTCGGAGGCTCTCCCAAGGCCCGAGTCGATAAGTGCTGAAGACAGTTAAACCAGCAAGCCTACAGGTCGGAAAAAGTTACAAGTTGGGCCAGTTTTACAGTTTAAAGGTTCCCCAAACGTTAAATAAAGTTGAAGTCAAATAGCTGTTTAAGAGACAACAAGGAGGCAGAGGCGACAGGGACTGAGTACAAGTCGGCTGAGGAACACCCCCAATAACTATTCTAAAGACGGTTCCCTTACCTTGTGTTCCAGCTTTGGTATCCGAAGAAAGATGGCTGCAGCCGCGAGGAGGCCATGGAACCAAGGTGACACGCAGAACCAGGAAGACAAGGTCGGGCGGGAAGAGAGAGCGCGCCTACCTCAGGTATGGCGCTAAGCAGAATCCAAAATGGCGGAGAACGGAAGTTCACCACCCCTAAGAGGAGGATCAGCGGTGGCCATATTGGAGGGGGCAGACTTGACATCACTCCACCAATGAGAAGACAGAAAAGAGCGGCGGAACCTGGAGGCGGGTCATAGCCGGAAGCGACAGCCGAGGGAGGACAGCAGCGGAACCTCCGCCGAGTCAGAGTTGACTGTGAAGAAGCAACCCACCGAGTGCAGCTGCGCAGAAGAAGTGGAATCCAGGGGACTCTTGGGGAGTCACTTTAGCCACCTTTGGCCGAGAGTCTTCCTTTCTAGCCTCCTTCAAGGAGGCAGTAGCTTTCTTTGTTGGGGTCAAGTCCTGACCCGTCTGAGGAGAGCGATCCATTAAAATTGTTTCTTGAGCTTGCACTCTATCCATGAAATCTTCGAACTAAAGCAGCTGTCCTGGAGCGAGGCCGGCGCTAACTAGAATCGCTACCGGATGCAAGGACAAGAGTCCCCGTAGGAGCTGAGTGGTTCTAAGCCCGTTGGCTTCAGTCTTTCGCATCACCTTCTTCTTCACCAAGGTCCATAAGGACAACTGAATCCGTCGGAGGAATTCAGATACTTCCTCGCCCTCGGCTTTGGCAAGAGCGTGAAACGTCGCCATCAAGGAGAAGACATCAACCGTCTCAGGGTGGTCATCCTGGTAGAACTGTACCATGTGAGCGGCCGGAGGCCACAGGCACTCGATGATCCTCTGTCTTTTCACGGCGTCAGAGCAGGTCCACTCCGGGAGTACTTGTTCCGTGTGATCCTTCCATTCTTCGAACTCTGCCTCACCTAGAGGTGTGGGTCGAGTTCCTGAGAAAGCCTTGAGTTTGCGGTGTTGTTGAGACTGGGATGACTGGTTGAGGGCCTCTACGATCTGCGGTACTGTCACATCCCGAAGGGAGCCGCCACTGGACAAGTGGCTTCTTGATTCAGGCAGAGAATGGATAGTCTGGACAGAGCTATCTACTTTTGGAATCATAGCAGGCGATGGTGGAGGGGAGACAGCCCAATGGTGGGTCTGGCCTACAGCACCAGGGATGAAGGTGACTGTAGAGGGAGAGGGGGATTGGCCCGGTATTAAAGGGGTTGCACCCCACATGGCCACCCCCTGACCTCACCAGGGAGGCAAGGGGTTAACTGGACTGCGGTCCAGGAATGTGGTTTGCACCTTGCTATGACATGAAAATGTATATTCCCCTATTCCCATGTTTTATTACCATGTAAGTGTCTGCACCACACACCCACTGGGATCCATCCGGGAGGGCAAGGGTTAATAGTTGTATCGTGATTAAAGCCTTTTGTTTAATTTTCCCGCCTTTTCAGGCACCATTTTGCAGAGTCCCATAAGCCGCCATTGAAGCTCCATTCATTTAAATGGCGGAGGTAGCGGTTTTGGACCTGTTTCGCTCAAAGACCAGCAGGTGGCGTCCGAGAGGAGGAGCGGCGGTTTCCCATTGTAAGTCAATGGGCTCATTGACTTCAATGGAGATTCCTCTACGGCGCTTTCCAGGAACGAGTTGGCAGCCGTCCAAACCGCAAAACCGCAAAGCGTGTAAGTGGCGTGGGAATCTTAGGTTCTAGGGCACCCAGAAATAAAATTCTTTTTGCCCCTAGTTCCTAGGCCTCCCCTCACTCGACCACCACCAGGTCCAAGAATCCAGGACCCCCGGAAAGGGTCGTGCTGGTTGAGCGGGTCGTGCCATAGGTTACAATGGCGGCGGCAGAAGCAGCACGAGAAAACGGCTAAGTCCGAAACCCTGCAAAGCATACGCCCATATCTCCGGTTCTGGAGGTTCCAGAGGGCCATGGTTTGGGGTGCCTGTAGTCACTGCTCCGGCATGGCTGCAGAACCATTCCTGACCCTCTCTGACCAACCCGACAGAGTATGGACCACCCTAAAGGTTCGTGAGTTTTTCCCATAGACTTCAATGGCGGCCGTTTCCCATTGACCGGCTATGGCGGAGAAACCCCATAGGCTTCAACGGCGGCGATGCCCCGTTGAAAGTCTATGGCGGCAGACTCCCATAGCCGCCAATGGCGGCGGGTTACCATTGAAAGTCTATGGCGGCGGAGCCCGTTGTTTTCAATGGGGATTTAGTGAAAAACTGTGATTTATTTTACAGCGGAGAATTTTGTGTTAAAGTATGAAACGGTTTAAGTGGTATTTGTGTATCTCCGGTTCTGAAGGTCGCAGCAGGCTGAATCTTGGACCCTATAGTGTCCCAGTTCCGGCATTAAGGTCTGGGAAGTTTGGACCCGCTGGACCTAACGGAACCGGATATTTTTATATGTTTGTGTTTTAACCATAATACTGTATTTCAAAGCGGGGACAAAAGCCCGCAAAGATTCCTTGACCCTAAGGAATGCAAATGGTCAAGGGGGGTGACCCAAAGTCTAGGAACCAAGTACTGATCAAAAGACTCCACCACTCTAACTGTTTACATGAGGGCGGAGAAGCATGTAGCTGGAGTGGTTTGTAAGTGTTATAACTTACACCTACAAACAAGGAAGATCCTGCCAGATACTCCATCTGGTAGACTGGCCGGCGTTCTGATTTAGATGTGGGGCTACAGAAATGAGACCCTCAGAGTCCCAGTACGCATGGGCCAACTAGCTGGGGGGCATGGGTTAAACTGTGTTCCCACGTTAGAGATTGGATACAGATAATTGTTCTCCAATAGTCCCTACTCAATGTTAAGAATAGGGTTACAAAGGTATATAAACTGTTGTCAACCCTACAGTCTTTGTCTTCTGATTACATCTTGATTGATACCTGATTGCTGGAGAATTGCTATTTGATACTTCTTCATCCCAACCCCCTAAGTAAGTTTTACCTTCTTGTCTGTTAATTGTACTATATTGCTGTGTTCACCTATCTAAGGAATAAATATACTTTATTATATCTAAGCCTCGTTCAGTTCAACCCAGTTATTTGGTGTATATTATATCTTGTCATAAGTTACCGTGACCCGGGGAAAAGTCACCTCAGTTTCTACGGAAGCTTGCCAGGTTGGGCCAATGATCTCCCGGTTCCCAGCGTGGGGAAGGGAATGGGACGTGGCCTGGGAATCTGGCAATTAAGGGTAAACCAAGGTTGCACCACACACCACCTGTCTTCAGGAGGATAGTACCCATTATATGACACAATAGGTACTATATCAATTGTTAGTACCCTGGTACAGTGGTCTGGCTTATTATCATTTTGAGATATACCTGCATTTGAGCGCTTCAGCTATTTTCCATATTGCAATATATACAGGTTGGAGCCGCACATGCATAGGTTTTTTGGAGCTTAATCTTTGAATTTAAAAGGAAGATCCCTAATTTTTATATTTTTGCTTTTTATACACTTTTATAGTTACTTTTTTGTGGCTTCAGTACCCCCTTTGTGTTCCATTATATTGGTATGGAGGAACCAGGGGATAATATGGATGAATTAGAAGATATTTCGGATACTTATTTTTTCAACACTTGTGATGATACACAGAGAAAAAAACAAGCTTTACGTGTGTTTGATAACATTGTGGATTTGGATACCACTGACATCTCTGATCTCAAAATCCACTTTCAAAAATTGGAAAGTTTATTGATTCATAAGAACCGCTTATGGTGGGACATTATAAGCCTGGAGAACTATGCTAAATGTAAAAGGATCCCAAGAGGACTAAGGGTTAAAAAAGCCCCCTCCTTTGGTTTTCCGGATGTGGATTTTGAAAATAGATGGGTGACAGCCCTCAATGACTGCTCTTTTCGTTTGATGGAGTTAATAGTGTTTCAGAAAATGAAGGAGAAAGATCAGCTTGATATTCAAATCACAGAACTGCAAAAAAACCTATACAGTTTCAAAGGTTTAAAGGGCTTTAAGGAATTTGATGTTATTCTCTCCAAAACGGTAAAAAATGTGGAATGTGGTATTATGTCTAAAAAACAAATTAAATACGATCGGGACAGATATGACTATGAAAAGAACCAGGTTTACCATTGGCAGAGGATAAATTCTATTCAGGAAAGATCAAATAACAAAGATAAATCATTCATTCAGTTTAAATCTACTCCCAATAAGTCCATTTTAAAATCTAAGAATGTGGATTATCAGAGTGGCGAATCTGATGTTTCAGATGCAGAAACTGCCTCTACCTCTCATTCTGTATCTTTTGTCAATACATTTGAGAATGATGATCATCGTGGTCGTGGAGCTCCATCCAGGGGGCGAGGGAGGGGTGGACGCACCTTTTGGGGTCAACCACCTAGGTCCCAGGATGCTTTTTCTTATCAAAATGTTAATCAACAGAGACAGCAACAGCAACAACCAAAATCTTTCCCTTTATTTCAAAAGGACACAAGAGAATCAGAAGAGGGAGGAGGGGGGGGAGGAGGAGGGGGCTACAGGTCCGCCTCCAAAAGGAAGAAGTTTTGAATGATATATCTAATGTTATAAATATTTCAGGAACTGCTCTCTCTCCTACAGAGTTGTCACTACTGGATAAAGGCCTAAAATTTTCACCTTCAATGAACTTTAATTTGTTCGAAACCACTATTGATGTGTATAAGTTTGTTCGGAAATTATCCTTGAAAAAGTTTTTTGACAATTTTATTCCAAATGTTACTAGGTCGACCGGAGATGAGGATTTAGATGGGGGGCCATCACACGCTATCGAGAGTGATGTCCCCTCATCCGACTCTGTTCCTCCGGTATCTATTGCTTTACATACATTTAATGATTTTTGTACCCTGCAAGATATGAATGATCTTTTATCTGAACAGACGGTTGATGATGTTAATATTCCTACATTTTCTGAATGGAATTCAGGCCTAAAAAGGAGTTTTGTGTTCTACCCCACTCATGTCAAGGGTCAATTTCTGACTATGTTTGAAAATCTGGTTATAAGAGACCTTCGTCTTCTAGCTCAGGGATTTTCCCTATCCTATATAGATCATGACAATTTGAATCAAAGTGAGCGTTTAGCTTTAAAATCTTTGAAAAATAATTCTGCATTGGTCATTAAGAGTGCGGACAAGGGGGGTGCGGTGGTGGTGCAGGGCAGAGACGGTTACATCAGGGAGGCATTACGCCAACTGGATGATGGCCGGTCCTATCGTGTACTATCCGCCGACCCCACACCGCAATTCTTGGAGTTCCTTGTAGAACTGGTTGACTCAGGTGTTATTATGGAAGTTCTGTCGAAGGACGAGGTTAAATTCATTATTCCATCTCATCCCATTATTCCTATCTTCCACCATCTCCCAAAGATCCACAAGACATTGGTCGACCCTCCAGGTCGTCCGATTGTCTCTAGTATTGGATCTTTGGGAGATGGTCTGTCAAGATATGTTAATGGTTTTCTTCAGCCATTTGTTAGGAAATTGCCCTCATTTATACGGGACTCTGGTGATCTTCTTGATCAGATCAAAAATGTTAAATGGGGTAATGATTACCTGTGGGTAACACTTGATGTTACCTCTCTGTATTCTGTTATACAACATGACCATGGTTTGGCAGCGGTCCGCCAATTTATTGAGATACCAGAAATATCAATCTTTCAATCGGCTTTTATTTTGGACGCTATACACTTTTTACTCACGCACAACTTTTTCACATTTAATGGTAAGTTTTATTTGCAACTTATTGGCACTGCTATGGGTACAAGTTTTGCTCCTTCTTTTGCGAACTTATTTATGGGATGGTGGGAAGCACTTTTTATTTATTCGAGCACTAATTTATTTCGTCACAATATTGTTTTTTATAAAAGATTTGTGGACGACCTAATTATTATTTGGAGGGGGGATGTCACTACACTTCACACTTTTGTATCTTATCTTAATAATAATCTTTATAATCTAAGATTTACATTAAATTTTCATTTCCATCACATTGAATTTCTGGATCTACAATTATTTGTAGACATAGACAAAAAAATCCAAACGGATGTTTATAGGAAGCAAAATGCCAGGAACACCTTTCTTAGGGCGGACAGCTGCCACCCATCCCATGTCATAAAGGCCATACCAAGGGGACAGTTCCTCAGACTGAGAAGGAATTGTTCCACTATGAGTGGTTTCCTTTCTCAGTCTGAGGAGCTTACAAGGAGATTTTTGGAAAGGGGATACCCCAAATCACATTTAGCAATTGCATTTGAAAATGCATTACATACAGAGAGAGCATCATTGTTGCCCACACATCCAATTGAAGATTCTCGCCTTGTTAACAATGTTAAGACAATTGCTATTAAACAGGACTCACATGGACTGACAGAATCAAAAAACAAATGTCCTCTTTTTATTTCACAATTTAGTAAACAAAGTGGAAAAGTAAACTCTATAATTTCAAAACATTGGAATGTCTTATCCATGGACCCTGTCCTTAAAAAATATGTGGATTCTGGTCCTACTTTTGTATATCGTAGAGCGAGAACAATTGGATCTCATGTTTCACCAAGTGAACTCAAATCTTCTGGTCTCAAAAAAACTTTTATCATTAGGGGTTCCTTCAAATGTGGCTCTTGTAGTGCATGTAAACACATGAAGCCTGCCAAAAGTTTTTTCCAGTTTGCCTTGCCACCGCCACATGGTGTGAATATATTACCAAATAAGGAATTTAAGATTAACAGTTTTATAAATTGTAAAAGTCAATTTGTGATTTATCTAATAACATGTGGTTGTGGCAAGAGGTATGTGGGGAGGACGACTAGAGCCCTTAAGGTCAGGATGTTAGAGCATTTAAGGCTCATAAAATTGAGAGACACTAATCATCCAGTCTCAAAACATTTCACTGAATGTGGACAGGGAGGAATTAATAATTTTTCCTTTTTGGGGATTGAATCAGTTATTTCTAAATCTAGAGGAGGTGATCATATCAACCTTCTGGACCGTAGGGAGGCGTATTGGATCTTCACTCTCCAAACGCGCTTCCCTATGGGCTTGAACATTGACTGGCAACTAACACATTTTTTGTAAACATTTTTGTGATAGACGTATTATGGTGTAATTAGTTGGTAATACAGATTAAATAAGACAATTGTCATTATATTGGACATTATATTCTTGTCATTATAACCTTTGAACCTATGCCTTATCATGCAAATATTATGCTAATATGTAAGCTTAAATTGTTCTTTGATGTATCTTGTGGATAATACTTCATATTTTATAATGGTTGTATTTCCCTGGTTCCTATGATTTAGGTACACAATCTGTGTTATGCAGTATGTATGTGTAATATTTCTTTAAATTTACTTTTCTTGCACATTTTTTTAATCATGTTTAGAGGTTTTTATTTTTAACTTTTTTTTGTATATAACTTAGTTGCAACACAGCTAGTTTTTTAATCCACCTTGTTCATGTTTTTCCTTGATATAATGGTACCCTTTATTAAGCATTAGTTTAGTTTAATATAGCTTTATTTCGTTTAAATATGCTTGTCCAGTTAGCAGCAATGTATTTTGTTCTGCTGGAATGGTCAATAAAGCTTTGTTATTGTGTTCCTATGTTTGCCCACATCCAAAATGGCCACACTGCCTTTGGTACTTCCTTTTGCCCTTAGATCGGCACTGAGTCGCTCTGTTATGACGTCATCAGGTTCTGATTTTTGGCGCGAAATGGCCCACAGGTAAGAGGGTATATAATGGATGTTATCACATTGTGTTTTATCCTTGAAAAAGAACGCTGCGACGTTCGAAATGCATTGGATGGGTCTTTTGCCACATTAAAGTGCCCTTTTAATCATTTTTTTGTTCTGGTTTTTTCCTGCTCCGTTTGTGCTGGTGCGCTTTTTGGTCTCCCTTTTCCCTGTATTGCATTGAGTAGCTGCACAGCTTGCCTGCCTGCCCTACCAGGATGTGAGTATTTGCATATTTTTCAGGGGAACCTGCCAATGAGACATATGGTGAGTGGGTTGCACCACACACCACCTGTCTTCAGGAGGATAGTACCCATTATATGACACAATAGGTACTATATCAATTGTTAGTACCCTGGTACAGTGGTCTGGCTTATTATCATTTTGAGATATACCTGCATTTGAGCGCTTCAGCTATTTTCCATAAACCAAGGTGCAACCTTCACTTGAGGCCTCAGGTAAGTATAGTACTTGAGGGACAGTCTGTGAGCATATTTCATGCTCGGTGGCCAGGAGTATTGAACTCCAACAGAAATCCTCATCATATCTCCAGTCTAGGAGCCGCGCTGTGGACAGGGCCGGGAAGTCTCATTTGCTCGCACACAGTAAATGCAGACTTGCGGGTGGATACTCCTCCTACTGCAACCTCGTGTCGCGGTGATACTTTGCGCGCCAAGGCCCATTCGTGAACCTCTTGCTTGGAGGGCACAAACATGATGGAAATTTTAAATATTGACTGAACGCTAGGGCACCCCAGGTCTAAGATCTCAGCAGCGCCTCCAAATGTAGCCTTCTTCCCCTCTAATGTGAAGGGTCTACTAGTGCTTGCGGTACCTGTCGGCTCACGGGGATCTGAGCCTCCGCTACTGGGAGCATGGGGTAATGAATATACTGAGTGGCAGCGCCTCCACCTGCACGGGATCCCAATTGGATGGGAGAACCCCGAGCAGGAACTATTAATAACAGTCCACAGGTTATAAGAATAACAATAATAACATTTACTGTGAGCAATAACCATAAACCACATACAGGCAATAGCAATACTAATGGTTACAGCTAAACCTCACTGCAAAAAGGGCGTTGTCCCACCACCGTGTATCCCCACACCATGTCCACAGTACCAGAGGTGTCCCTTGGTCACTTCACCCAATAGGTGTGCCGAAAAGACGCCCACCCCTCTAGGCATGATCAAAGCCTTATTATACAGGTGTTGGTGCACGTTTGGCGAACGGTACCTGCCGGGTGTGTCCACACCCAGGCGCGCTAACAACGAGAAGCAGGGGATCCGCCAATCCAACGATATCCTCCGCTGGATGGGATGTCTCCCTCTGGAGTGACTTCCACAATGATGCTCGCTCACTCTCTGGCAGTCTGGTCCCAGACTTCTGCAGCAATAGTTCAAATGAAACCACTGTGGCCCTAATCTGGCTAACCACTAAAGGGGCAGGATCCCTAACTGAAGGTTAGGATGAGTTGGGGCCTAGGGGATCTCTGGCCTAGTGCAGAGGGTCACAGACCCCTGCACCTGCACAACCTCCCCTAGCTGCGTCCCTGCTCCAACTGCCAGCAAGCCCTCAGAGCGCCAACTGTCTCAACAACCTCACAGAAGAATCCTATCACCTCATTGGCCAGGCCTGACCAACTGACCCTCAGCTCTCTGGCCTTCTGGGGGCTGTAGTCCCGCGGAACGCTCTTAAAATTGGCGCTGCATGCGCTAACCCAAATGGCCGCCTCTCTGCTCCCTGCGCATGCGCGAGTTGTGTAATGGCCGCCGCACCAGGGTAAGATACTGTGCATGCATGTGCAAAGGCAAAATGCCGGCGCCCTGATCCTATGCTCCCGTCGGAGCTCCGGCGGTGCGCTCGCCACTCCGGCCGCCCCCCACAGCAACCCCCCTTCTCCCTAGCTTCAGCGGAGATAAGGGGCCAGTCGGGGAACCCAGGCCACATAAGCTCATTGATAATTCAAGCAGAAATACAGGTTTCCTTTGTTTTCTTAAAATATAAGATTGAAGCAGGGCGTCTCCAGAGCTGAACTGTGTTAATTTCAGCTGTGGGGACCCCCTGCTTCCAGAGATACTGTACTTGCCTCCGTAGCAATGACAATATCTATACAACCAGGGAACTTGAGTGCTTAACAAAATAGCGGCGTTTAAATGTCCTCACGTCATGTGGGCTAATAGGAAGCAGTGCAACTTCCTGTTGACCGGGACACTGGAACTCCACAGATACTTACGTCCGTAGCGGAAGCAGGAGGTCCCTTAGCGGAAATGAACACGGTTCAGCTCTGGAGACCCCCTGCTTCCATCCTGTAAATAAATAAATAAGATGTATTGCTGCTTTAAAGTCATTTAAAAATGACAAATATTGGAAACTCGGAAAAAAATCCAAATAGACATATGGATGGTAGCCCGCTTTCCTAAAAAGCCTTTTTTTTTGTACATTAAAAATGGTTTTAATAAAATGATGGAATATGGAATTTTATGTGAATTTACTGTAGAGTTTTTATTTTTATTTTTTGTATCCATATTATTACATCATTTGTGTTGCACTTACTCTATGAATGGAGCTGCTGGGAACCAGAGGAGAATGCAGATTCCTTTCCAATGACATCTCATCCATTCATAGAAATAAGACAGTTCGTAGAAGTCGGAGTCTGCCATGTGAATATGACCAAACACACTAGCTATTATAGTTCTAAAAAATAAACTCTCGGACAACATGGAAAGATAAAGCAAAATATTGTATTCATACCACCAATACAGGGTCACTGTTATGAATTCAGTATTTGCTGCAATTACTGATTGTGTGTTTCACTAGCTCAGCCATGATGATTAAAAACATGCACATGTGAATAGAAAAAGGATGCACCGCTGTACATAGTAAATAGAAGACATACAGAGGAAATATCAGTAGTCCTTACAATGTTTGGATGCTTGTGACATGGAGATACAGGGTCATGCAGAAGGCCCACTTACATTAAATAATGTCACTTTATTAGAGAGACGTACTCTCAATTAAAATAAGGCGCAATAGAGTCCTAAATGAGTGAATAGGCTCTGCGTATAGCCACAACTAAAGAAGCGAATATTTAAAAAGGGATGGCAGAACGGGCTCCAAAAGAGGGTGGTAAAGTGCGAACCAACCCCCCTAGTGAACCCTAATGTTGGCTCTGAGGTGGGTCAGATAAGTGCACAGTACTTACTTGATAGTGTGCTAAGTGGCCAGGTATGGGTCTGGATGAAGGGGTGAACTAGTTTAGTGTACCCTCATCGCCTAATGTGACCCATATGATACAGTGCAGGGTAAATACTGGCAAAAATAATGTCCAAACCCCCCCCCCCCCCCACATAAAACATAATGTCCTATGAGCAGGATATTACTAATCTGGATTAAGGGCTGACCCTGTAGTGGTGAGTCCAAAATCTCAGCTGATCAGACAACTGGTACATAAGCAAGCTTCATCCGACTATTATCATGGAGATGCATGAGACTCAGTGAGCCACTTCACCAACAGGCACATGAATGTTTAGGTGATAGTGCCTTAAAGCATGTCAACATACAGTTAGGTCCGGAAATAATTGGACACTGATACAAGTTTTGTTATTTTGGCTGTGTACCAAAATAAATTCAAGTTACAGTTAAATAATGAATATGGGCTTAAAGTTCAGTCTATCAGCTTTAATTTGAGGGTATTCACATCCAAATTGGAGAAAGTGTTTAGGAATTACAACTCTTTAATATGTAGCCCCTTCTTTTTCAAGGGACCAAAAGTAATTGGACAATTGACTCAAAAGCTGTTTCATGGACAGGTGTGGGCTCTTCCTTCGTTATTTCATCATCAATTAAGCAGGTAAAAGGTCTGGAGTTGATTCCAGGTGTGGCATTCGCATTTGGAAGCTGTTGCTGTGAACCCACAACATGCGGTCAAAGGAGCTCTCAATGCAAGTGAAACAGGGCATCCTTAGGCTGCAAAATAAATAAAATCCATCAGAGAGATAGCAGGAACATTAGAAGTGGCCAAATAACAGTTTTGTACATTCTGAGAAAAAAAGAACGCACGTGTGAGCTCTGCAACACAAAAAGCCCTGGACGTCCATGAAAGACAACAGGGGTGGATGATCATAGGATCCTTTCCATGGTAAAGAAAAACCCCTTCACAACATCTAGCCAAGTGAAGAACACTCTCCAGGGGGTAGGCATATCATTATCCAAGTCTACCATAATGAGAAGACTTCACGAGAGCAAATACAGAGGGTTCACCACAAGGTGCAAACCAATCATATGCCTCAAGAATAGAAAGGCCAGATTAGACTTTGCCAAACAATATCTAAAAAAGCCAACCCAGTTCTGGAACAGCATTCTTTGGACAGATGAAACTAAGATCAATCTGTACCAGAATGATGTGAAGAAAAAAGTATGGAGAAGGCTTGAAACGGCTCATGATCCGAAGCATACCACATCATCTGTAAAACACTGTGGAGGCAGTGTGATGGCATGGGCATGCATGGCTTACAATGGCAGTGGGTCACTAGTGTTTATTGATGATGTGACTGAAGACAGAAGCAGCCGGATGAATTCTGAAGTGTATAGGGATATATTGTCTGCTCAGATTAGCCAAATTCAGCGAAGTTGATTGGACGGTGCTTCACTTTACAGATGGACAATGACCCAAAACATACTGCGAAAGCAACCCATGAGTTTTTTTAAGGCAAAGAAGTGGAATATTCTGCAATTGCCGAGTCAATCACCTGATCTCAACCCGATCAAGCATGCATTTCACTTGCTGAAGACAAAACTTAAGGCAGAAAGACCCACGAACAAACAACAACTGATGACAGCTGCAGTAAAGGCCTGGCAAAGCATCACAAAAGAGGAAACCCAGCGTTTGGTGATGTCCATGCGTTCCAGACGCCAAGCAGTCATTGCCTGCAAAGGATTCTCGAAAAAGTATTAAAAATGAACATTTTATTTATGATTGTGTTAATTTGTCCAATTACATTTGAGCCTCTGAAATAAGGGGACTGTGTATGAAAATGGTTGCAATTCGTAAACGTTTCATACAATATGTTTGTTCAACCCCTTGAATTAAAGCTGAAAGTCTGCACTTCTATTGCATCTCTGTTGTTTCATTTCAAATCCATTGTGGTGGCGTACAGAGCCAAAATTATGAAAATTGTGTCCAGTGTCCAATTATTTCCGGACCTAACTGTATATCTCTTTGTATAAGTCACTACTTTCTTCAGATGCTTGTTACAGTATTCTGGTATTCCCATCTGCTGTACACCGCATGCATCCGCATTCACGTCCGCATACGTCACTTCCGGTGATGTCAACCAATCAATTAAATTTATGTAATTGATTGGTTGATATCACTGTTTAGGGCTATATATAGCCTCTATGACCATCGTAGGATAGATTCTTGACAAAGCCTTAGCGAAACGCGTTGAATCATTGATCCTGGGAGGACTGGAGATTGAAGGGACTGGCATTGCTGCACTGATTCCACCCGAGAAGCCACTTCCGCCCTGAGTTAGTGACATCACCGGAAGTGACGTATGCGGACGTGAATGCGGATGCATGCGGTGTACAGCAGATGGGAATACCAGAATACTACCCTCAACAGCCCTCTCCCATGATACTTTTAACCTTTTGAAATGTGAGTGTATTAATTTATCTGCTATTTTGTGCAATACACAATCTATACGTTATTATACTATTGCGATATCTCTCTTTTCTACATCCATTGGCACACTGTATGAGGAATAACAACATTGAACAGAAGGGGTATTATACTTACTACACACCCCAACGAAGACCTCACTAAAGGGCTCCCGTCAGAGAGAGAAGGATCTCTGACACGTTATAACATAGAATAAGTATATTGTGAGTGAGACCATTGCAGTATTGATTAGACAGGATATTGTCTCTACTACTATACTATTATTGGTTTTCTCTCTCTCTTCTCATATTCCATTCACGAACAAGTGCTCCTCCCTTACCTGGAAGACAAGAATACTACTACAGGGACAGAGAACAGTCACATACAAGGGTGTAGAGCAGCTATTACTTCACTTATTATCACATTGTCACTTGTTTGAGGGTGATGGGTTTTTGCACTTATTGAAGTATTGTATTAAATAATAATAATAATAATAATTTCACATTATATATATAGGTATCACATTTCTTTATTGATTTGACACAGTTAACTCTTTATTTTATTTTTACTTTTATTTTTTTGAGCCCGGTCCATATTTTTCTTATGTACCAGTTGTCTGATCAGCTGAGATTTTGGACTCACCATTACAGGGTCAGCCCTTAATCCAGATTAGTAATATCCTGCTCATAGGACATTGTGTCTTTATGTTGGGGGTTTGGACATTATTTTTGCCAGTATTTACCCTGCACTGTATCATATGGGTCACATTAGGCGATGAGGGTACACTAAACTAGTTCACCCCTACATCCAGACCCATAGCTGGCCACTCAGCACACTATCAAGTAAGTACTGTGCACTTATCTGACCCACCTCAGAGCCAACATTAGGGTTCACTAGGGGGGTTGGTTCGTACTTTACCACCCTCTTTTGGAGCCCGTTCTGCCATCCCTTTTTAAATATTTGCTTATTTAGCTGTGGCTATACGCAGAGCCTATTCACTAATTTAGGACTCTATTGCACCTTATTTTAATCGAGAGAACGTCTCTCTAATAAAGTGTTCTTTTAATACTATTCATCATACCCTATCACATTCAATATCACACTAGAATTCACTGGCCAGTGTGAAGGGTCTGTGTTATTCTGGTACTACACTGTTATTGTGTGCTCTCCAATGGGGTCCTTTTCTCCCTAGTCATAATTACTGTACATTACCCCAGATTGTAGCACCTTTACACCTGAATTAGACCAGCAGTTGTGAGGGTTCCCGCCCCTACCCCTTCCCTTGGTTTGGCGCATTAAATAATGTCAGCCAGATTGACTAGAGCAGGGGTGCGCAAACTTTTTTTTTTGCGCCCCCCTGCTCACGCCCCCCCCCCCTTCCCCTTACCTTCTCTCAGCATGACATTTGACGTCACAACGCCATATGACGTTGTGTTGCTATTTGACCCCGTGTTGTCATGTCGACACGTTGCCAGAAGCTGCCGGTGAGCCGGTAAGAGGCATACAGAGGTCTTGTGAGCTCCCCCGGCATTTTATTTAAATGTTGTGAGTGCGGGCCCCCCCCCTCCCCATAAATTTCACAAGTCCCCCAGTTTGAGCACTCCTGGAATAGAGAACCACTGAAGGTGGTCCTTTAGATCATCAAAGATTGAGAAAGGTATCTTTGTTCCAATCATCGTTTATTCTTCAGAGACAGAAAGCATATTACAGGCATACAAGTTCAGAGTGAAGAACTATACGCATGATACTATTTCATAGTTCTGTTTGCTATATGTTTAGGCAAAACCTTTATACCCCGTTTCTTATAACCAGCTAAACCCAGAGATGAGGGGTCACTAACCTCCAAACAACTGTTACCATTTGACAATTTACAAACATACACTCTTTTGTTGTATACATTTGGTCACACCCAGTAGCACTTCTTATGATGTGGTCAGTGTTGGGGTTAGAGCTTGCAGGGATGTGTGTGTTTGTTAATTGTCAATTGGTAACAGTTGTTTGGAGTTTGGTGACCGCCCCTCCCTGGGTTTACGCTCACTCCTGCTTACTTTCTTAGTATCAGGTTGTTTCATGCACCTGTGCAGGACAGGTCTATTCAGACATTTCTCCCTCCACTGCAGAGGTAAATGAGAATATTCACAGGTAGTGTTAGGACCTGCATACTGGTCATGCCGTGACGTAACTGCAGGCTTATAACGCTTTGTCCAAAGAGTTTAACTTAATTACCCTGAAGCCGCGTTTATAGTGCCGGCGACGCGACCGATGACATCACCCGTCGCCATTTGCAAAAGTTGTACAGGCATACCCCGGTTTAAGTACACTCACTTTAAGTACACTCGCGAGTAAGTACATCTCGCTCAATAGGCAAACGGCAGCTCGCGCATGCGCCTGTCAGCACGTCCTGAACAGCAATACCGGCTCCCTACCTGTACCGAAGGTGTGCGCAAGCGGGGAGACTATAGAGCCTGTTACAAATGTCTTATTTACATCAGTTATGCACGTATATGACGATTGCAGTACAGTACATGCATCGATAAGTGGGGAAAAGGTAGTGCTTCACTTAAGTACATTTTCGCTTTACATACATGCTCCGGTCCCATTGCGTACGTTAATGTGGGGTATGCCTGTACTTGGGTTTTTGGCGGCGTCGCTGGCTGCAAGGCCAGTAACATCATAAAAGGGGAGGGCAGAGGCACAGAGAAGCTCCCGATTGGCCGCAAGGGGAGACCGTCGCCGAAAAAATCAAATAACAGTGGCTACCAGATTTCTGGTAGCACTGTCGCTCCGTCGCTTTGTCGCCGTCGCGTGCACTATAAGCGCACACGACGGCGACAATGCATTTGTTTTGCCGCGATGGATCCCTGAAGAAGTACTCTAATAGTACGAAACGCGTTGGATAAGAGGACGCTTCTCTAGCACTACCCACTGTGCATTTGTACACATCCTTTACTAATCTCCGTTCCCGCCCGCTGCCTCCCTGACCGGATGAGATCGTGAAGACGCTACCGGATGACGTCATTGACGCGCGCCGGAGTTAGACGTCACACGCCGAGAGACACCGAGTGAGAGCTTGTCTCGCTGGATTAACAGCCGTGCAGCAGACGAATTCCACCTGGCTGCTGAAACTGGATGCCGTGAGCCTGCCCCGCTGAAACAACAGCTGATAAAGTACTTGATAAAGTACCCTGTACGAAACGCGTAGGTGCGTTCTATTTGTCCTATTTTTGTTCCCTGTATGTGTTAAGCTGGCATCAATACAGAACTGATTTTATACTACTGCGGAGTGGCCTGGTTTGTTTTTCCTGCTTGACATTGCAGGGTGTCTGGAGCTGTGCTCTGTCTGCATCCACTGCTTTCCTATATATTATACCACCTTGTATTTCATTTCTTTGATGATGAAACGTGCATGTTTGGCAGGCACAGCCATTTGATTTATATCAATATTCACATGATGTACACTGACTCATTAATTATCACCATTTTTGAGTAGTTTACAGATGTACATTCTATTGTGTTATGAATAACTATGACTGTGCTTGTTAATATGTATGTCTTCTTTACTATATGTTGTTTATTTATCAAGAGACCAATATTTATTGTAGATTTGTTCTTTTTTAATGTTGTCCTTTGTCCCTTTGTCATTTTGCAGTATTTTGTTTATATTACAATTTTGTGTTTAAATAAAGTTTTTTCTTCTTCTATTTTAGCTATGTCGGCTAATGGACGTGCACTGACGGCACGGGCATGCGCCTAGAGATGCTTCCGGGTCCTGGCTTTGCCGTGGTTCCCTGCCCTTTTGCCAGCCATTGGGTGGGTCGTGTTGTTGTGACTGTGCGCCGGGACACTGTTGCGCATGTGCAACATGCGTTTCAGGGTGGTTTTGGGCGCGCACTTCTGACATCACCTCCCACTCCGATCTGACTGGTGGGGCGTGTGATCACGTCCTGACTCAGTGACGCGGCATCGGCGCGCATGCGCGCGGCGCCACTGCACGTTTTTTGGCACGAATCTATGGGCTATATATTTGAGTGGCTACCTCTATCATCATACACCTTGATAAAGTCCTGTATTGGACGAAACGCGTTGGTGCGGCTGCTCTATACACCCATGAGTGAATTTATTATTAAATAACCCTCTATTTTACTCTGGAGTTTGCCCCGTATTTTTTCATGCAGTGATCCAGTTTGCAGTGCATCCTTTGCTCTCCTTCATCTCTATGCAAAATTCCGGGCATTATCCAGAGAGCAGGGATTTCAATAATGCTCAGAATTTTACTGCTTTAGCCTATAATAATAATTAACAACGTGGGATGTAGATTTGTAAATTAGGAGTTTGATCTGATATGAAAATAAAAAGTCCTCAGTCTGTATACACTAGAACCATTGTATTTCGACCTCTGATTGGGTGGCAATGAATGTGATAACAGGTTATTTGCAAGTTCCAAAGGTGGCAGCTTTGATCGGTGTCTCCATAGCAAAAGTGACACTCCCTGTACTAATAGATGGAAGAGAATGGTAACAGACGTAACTCTACTCAGCACTGGGAGGTGATGTGCAAGAAAGAGGGGCAAGAAACACATTGCAGATCAGAGCCATGTATTGCTGGTCCATGTGGAAGCCACAGGTTTAAAGCTGGTCTAGATATATATACATTTTCTTTTCCTGCATCTTGTTTCCTTCAAAAACACAACAGGTTAGGAGTTCCGGGGGTGGGATGCGATGACCTCCACAAGGCAGCCCCCAATGTTGCCATTCCCCAAAAGAAACAAGCAGCAATAACTTTACTAACAACGTACACTGTGCAAATATTGTAACGGGGGGATCACCTTCCAACATTCGGCAAGATCTAAGGCAGGGGTGGGCATACCGTGGCCCTCAATGGCATTTGCGTGGCCCACCAGCATCTTCTCCCGTCGGGCTGGCTGCAGATACGGGAATGGGTCAGGCCCCACTTCTGGTGTGGACGGATGCGCAGGCCCATGTGAGATAAGGCTGATCCCACAGGCAACTGTCGTCGCCCCCCTCCCCCCCCCCCCAAGGTAAAAGTGAGAGAGAAGGATTGTGAGTGGGGAATTGAGAAAGAATAGGAGGGGGGGTTGAGTTAAAGGAGGGGAGAGTGAGTGAGAGGAGGAGGGTAAGGAGGAGACGAGGGGGGGGGGAATACATCGAGGGAGAGAAGGTGGAGAGAAATAAAGTGAGAGAGGGAATGGTGTAAAGGGCTCACAGGGCTGCTGACACTGGGGGGGGGCCCAGGTAGAAACTCTACTCCTGGACCCTGCGAAAGTTCTCGGCAACCCTACCTGCTCCACACGGACTGCCGGCATCCCCACCACTGCAGTCCTATGGCAGTAACAGGGAGGACCCCCAATTTTGCCCTGGAAGAAGTCTGATTAGACAAAACGCGTTGGGACTTTTACTTCTCACTTGCAAGGACTGCACTAGACCCATGGGAGCTGTCTGGAGCTCTGTACCCCTCAATGTGATATTCCCTGGTGTATGGCCATCACTGGGGTGTATTGAGAGTGGGGATTCAGCAGATTCAGTGCAGCTTTTTTTGGTAATCTGGGTGCAGCTCTGCTTTTGTTTTTATTCTATAAAGATTTATTTCCTTTTTCCTGCGTCCTTTTCCCTTTTTTACTGGAGGTATCCTGTGACTCCAGAACCACCCTCTGAAGTTGGTTACTTTAACAACCAAAAGCCAATGTGTATAACACAAAATGTGAGTCTATATGTCGTTTAGTATTCATCTCATACTTATATATACAGTAACACACTATTTGTGTTTCATCTGTTTTATTGAGAATATCCTGCTACCGGTGAGCCTGTACGACACTGCGAGTCTTGCTGCTGGAGACGGTGTATATCATCGGAGGTGTCCTGATAACGGAGAGTCTGCAACATCAGTGTGGTTAAACTTAGCAACCGAAATGCCCGTTAGATTTCACGAAATGTGAGTGCAATACTTTCTTTGCTAATATTGCTATATACAATATCACACTATTGTGTTTTTTCTTCTTCTTTTTCATATATTTCCAATTTTGATGAGACTGTGCGCATTGGAATCCTCCCCTTCTATTTATTGGCCCACCTGAAATAAAGGTTGACCACCCCTAGTCTAAGGTGATATGTCTGGCAAACAGATCTGTGTCATATGTAAGCAACTTTTCTAATGGTTTTCTAACAATTGACACAGGCAAAAAACTAAACAGACATACTCTATATATATTTATAAACATAAGTAACGGAAGAGTTAAATTGCAAACAAAGTTGTTTGGTACTTTTTAACCCTTTGGCTGCCCAGGTAAATCATTCGATATGATTACCGCATCCTGATTGTCATAAATGAATATGCCCTAAACTAAAGTCACCATATGTGACCTAATCCCAGGAGATAGAGGAGAGATCAGTTATACTGGAAAATTCAGAGTTAAAGTGTGAGCTAATAAAACTGATACGTATCAGTATGTGATGCCAAGTGTGGGGGGTAAATATACTGGACTTAGCAATCTACCACTTTTAAATAAATGATTACACAGTGCACTGGCCTCTCACTTGTATCGCTTGCATACATTTCTGGCTTAATTATTGTCCATACTTTGCTCTGAACTTTAAACTGACAAAAAGAGAGGTTACAGTCTAAGCACAAAGGTTTGTTACCCATCTGTGAAGCATCTAAAACTCTCCAACATTATAACCTTTTGATTATAAAGCTGCCTGTCTCATACTCCTTATAGCTGTTTTTAGTCTCTCTTGCTATGCATGTTATAAAATTCTCAAGCATAAATGTTCACACTTCTGCGACAAGTGTTTATAGCTCATATCTAATGCACTTGCTAAGGTTTTGAGAATCTGGAGAAGGCTGCAGGTTACATTAAATGTGTACACTATTTAAATGATGTAGGACCCCATTGCAGTAGAATATTTATGTAACTCAAATGTAGTCCGATATAATAACATTAATGAATGTCTGACTAGACACATGAGAACACAGAATTCAAAATATACACTCATAAGCAAACTATAAATATTTAACTCATACCGCCAGCAACATCTATTCACTGGTATCAACCAGAGTCCCCGTGATGGATTCTTCATGGTGTATCATGGTGAGTACATCTTATGGGAACACTTCCAACCAAGACTGGCGACCGCTTTCCCGGGGCACAGAACTACTATTTCAACCGGGCCCCACCCCCACATTAGTGGCTTTGCGAGCCCACCCTTCTTTCACACACCCTCTCACTCCCCTCTATTCCCTGCCACGGAAGACCAAAACTCTTCCACGGGATCAAGCACCAGCTAGGACAAAGCAGTTCAATAACGTTTATTGTAGCTGATGCCATCAAGAACAACACAAATTCACTAACAGGCAGTAGCGGATTTCCCATTAGGCTCAGGCCTATGGCTGCAAAATTTGGGGACGTCAAAAATATCCACCCCCCATATGCCGAGTCCAGTCGAGGTACACATGGGCCACCTGTGGGGAGCTGGGGGTTCCATCAATCCACTTCACTGGTATGCCTGCTCCGGATTAGAGATGCTGTGCACCAACCATATCTTTGATAAAGCACCCTGCATGTGAAACGCGTAAGAGTGTCTGTGCCAGTACTTTGTGTTGTTTTTTAACAAATAAATTTTTTGGTCATTATGTCCCAGCATTTTCTTTTTTTGAGAAAGCAGTGCACCGGCATTTTTTCCATTATTTGGAATTTCTTCTACTCTACTCCAACCCTATCAGGCTGTAGTAGAGTTAGGAAGGCTCCGGGATTCATTGACCAGGGTCCCAATGATCACTGGGCATCGACCCTGCTGCCTTCCATCAGAAGGTCCTGATTCCACCAAGGACACTCGGTATATGGTGGCACCCCTCATGGTTGCGGGGGACTGCACCCCCAGAAGGGAAAATGTTGCCAAGGTGCTACCCCAGGGAAGAGGGATTCGGGGCTAGGAGACACGAGAGCGCACCTCTCGAAGGTTGTATCTACCCTCCCTGCTGCGGGCAAGAGTGCTGGGCTGGCGGGGACCGCCATGGTCAGATGAGGGTGTGCAACCCATTCCATTATCTCAGGGATTTTTTTCCATGAAAACCGCTCTCTTATTAGGTAGATCAAGTGGCCCTAAAAGTGGCCATTTTGTGGTGCAAAATGCACCAACTACCTGACTACTAGGAGGGGGGTGGGGTGAGGAGCTCTGATCCTGACCGAAGTGCCTGGAACACTTCGCTCTTGAGGTTCAAAACCCACTAAGTACAGAATTCCTTATGAGTGTTCCGACCAAAGACCTTTCTGGTGCAACTCGCGGCAGAGCACTTTGAAATATCCCCCTGGAAAGTCCTGTTCTCCACTTCTCCAGCAACACACAAGTCCGTAGTACAAAACCACTTTCAAAATCCTCGATCAAATAGGCTCCCAGGCCCAACCTCATTTTCAGGTTTCTCCGGCACAGTCTCGGAAAACACCCCTTAGTTCACCTTCCCGTCAGGATGAGAATCAGCTCTGGAAGTGGGATCAAGCAAAAACAGAAATCTCAGAGGGCAAATGTCCTCAGGTACATATGTAAAGGGGGAAAACAAAGGAAGAAAAAATAGTGAAGCACTGTGTGGCAATGTGGATCATTTATAAATGGATTCAAGCTGTTCCCACTCACGTGGTGTCCAGTTCAAATGAGCATTTTAGAGGAAAGACAATCAGAGCGTGGATGCAACAAGCTGGCCAATCAGAGCATGGATGCAACAAGCTGGCCAATCAGAGAATGAATGCAACAAGCTGGCCAATCAGAGCATGGATACTATGTGGGGAAATCACAGAGCGAGTTACATAGGCTAATCAAGGTTGTGGGAAATTCAAACTAACCACTGGATGCAATGGGCTACCGGACAACAGGGTAGCACAGGGGTCTGGTAGCCAGATGAGCCCCAG
This sequence comes from Ascaphus truei, assembly GCF_040206685.1. Taxonomy (NCBI): domain Eukaryota; kingdom Metazoa; phylum Chordata; class Amphibia; order Anura; family Ascaphidae; genus Ascaphus; species Ascaphus truei. The sequence continues at coordinate 105,058,809 of NC_134485.1, read as the reverse complement.
GGAAGGACGGGCAGGGGCCAATAACCAAGCTGGACATTTATTATGCTGGTCCCTGGGCCCCCTCCCGTCACTGCCCCCACCCCTCCCCCCATGAACGTCCCCACCGTTGTCTCTCTCTTCCGTCTCTCTCCCACTCTTCTTGTCTAACACTCTTCCCCCCTGTCTCTCTCTCCCCATCTTGCACTCTTCCTCTCTTCCTCCCTCTCTCCCCCTCTCACACTCTCCAACCCCTCTGTTATCACTCAAACCCATTCTCTCAAACCCCTCCCACACAATATTCCCCTACATACACGCACAATAACCCCACAAAATCCCCCATCACACACAAAATACCTCCACAAAAAACCCTACCCACAAAATACCCCCACAAAACCCCCCGTACACACACAATACCCCCACAAAACCCCAATACACACACACAATACTCCCCTACACACACACACACATACAATACCCCCACAATACCCCCCACTACACACACAATCCCCCCCTAAACACACACACACAATACCACCACATTACCCCCCCACTACACACACAATGCTCCCCTTAAACACACACACACAATACCCCCACAAACTCCCCCTGAACACACACACAATGCCCCCACAAAACTCCCAACCACACACACACTACTCAATAAACACTAACCTTGGGGGTGGGGAGTGGCTTCCGGTGCCGCACAGATGCAGAAGTTGGGTCTGACTTTTGGGCAACCCAACTGCCGGGGTGCAGGCAGAGAGCCAGGCCTGGCGGGGGAGATGCCCGCAGTAGCTGGGGCCCGGCTCTCCCCCCCACCCCCCCTGTCGGCCTTGCTTCCAATATGATGGTTAAAACTTTGCTTGAATAAATTAGTCAAATTTATGCTGTATTTACTATGGTTTCATTAATACCATTCCATGAATGGGGGGGCTTTTAATCAGCATAAACTACTCCTGTTTTGTCAACTCAAACCACTTCTAGCACAGCGTCAGGCCAAGGGCCACCAACACATTTCATCAGGGCCCAGGACTAGAGTTTCTACTGGGGCCCCCACTGTTGACAGCCTTGCAAGGCCACCCTCTCTTACCCCTTCGCTCTCACCCCCTCTATTCCCCCCCCTTCTAACACTCCCCCCATGTATTTCTCAACCCCATCTCTTGCTCACTCTGCGTCCTACACTGTTCCTCTCTCACTCCCCCCCTTCTCTCACTTGCACACCCTCCCCCTCCTCTCACACTCTCCTTCCCTCCTCTACCACTCAATGCCCCCCCTGGCCACACACACACAATTCCCCCACACACAACTCTTCCCCCCTCCCCCCACACACACACAATTCTACCACACACACAATTCAACCCCCCCACACACAATATCCACACATACACCCAATACCACTCCCCACACAATACCCCACCCCAATCACCACCACAATATACACACCCCTCAATACCCACCCAAACATACACACACAAACAAAATTTACCTTGGGGGTGGAAGGCCTCTGGTGCTATGCTGCTCCCACGCCTAGTTACGCCCAACTTCTGGCACCACCGGCGTGGGACGGAAACCCATTGCAGCAGCAGCAACTGAGGCCTAGCAGCAATCAGAGGCCCGGCAGCCAGGTACAGAAGTTGGGCCCAACCTCTGGCCAGGCCAAACTTCCAGCACCGGCCGGGCCCCTGTAGCCACTAGGCCCGGGACCGTTGTCTCAGCTCTCCCCCCCCGTCTGCGTCCCTGGTCAGACAATACGTGAAACTGCAAATGGAAAATTCTGTGAATACCCTTGAGCTGCCCGTATAATATTCCCTGAACATCATGAGGGCCGGCACTCTAGAAGCTCTTAGATCGGTGCTGGGTAACATGATACACCTCAAGGACCACACATTACGTGTGTGTGTGTGTCAAAAGGGACATTGCAGTCACTGGTAGGAGCTTCTCCTCTCCCCATCCAGTCAGCTTCCTATTGCCATCACACTGATGAATACCGTCCCACTCCTTGCCTTACAATACAAACTAGTGATTAGTACAAGAGAGGAGAGGGGAGATGCTACGATCCCCACCAGCAACATCTCAATTACCTCTCCACTGGGTAGAGAGGAGAGCGGGTTGCACGAGTAGCCAGCGGTTGGGGCCACAGCCACCTGTTGCCCACGAATGCCTTAGATATTAAGGGAATGCCATGTAATTATTCCTTGTTTTCTAGGGGACAACAAGCAATCACAGGTCCTGGAAGACTAACTGGCAGGGAAAAAGTGACCATTTTGCATTAAATTTAAATTGATAGAGAAATGGGACTTTACAATTTCATTGTAGTTAATATGATAGCACTCAAATTATAACAACATTTTGTGTCATTGAACTCTCTTTATATACTGTACCTACTAGCTGAAAATACCCAGCGTCGCACAGGAATTGTAAGAAACCCTAAAATACAGAGATTTATAAATGGCTAATTAAATGTTTTCGTTTCTTAATTGAAAAAATTTAGGTATTTTTATTCTAATGCTGTTGGGTAAACTATATTTTAGTTTTTCCCATCAGGCGCAAAATCATACAAATGTTTTCTAGTTCCCATTCTGGAGCATCCAACATAAAGTGTACCATGTGCAAAACATGCATTTTGTAAATTCAGTCCAGCTACAGTACTTACAATCCTGTCACATTGGGTTAACATCAGTGCAGTTTTGAAAGGTTCAGGCCGCCATATCGATTAAATTGTATCCAAACATAGAAAAAAACCTGCTCCTTGGTCTCAGGAACCATTAAGCAAAACTTGATTACAATATCTGAAGAGGTGTCCAAATGCATAGCAAACAGGCGAACAACTTTACAAAATATACAGAACATTGGAGGACGGTTAAAATGTGACTTTACTAGGACCAGAGACACAGACAGCTTTCCCGTGGCGCAGGACTAGATTTTCTACTGTCTCTCCTCCCCCCCCCCAAGCCCCCAGTGTCAGCGGCCTTGTGAACCCCCCTCCTTTTCTCCTTACACCCCCCTCTCCCCTCCCTCTAACACCCCCACCTTTCACTACTTACACTCCCATCTCTCTCTCTCTCTTTACACTCCACCTCTTTCCCTACACCTTATACCTATATATCTCTCTCCCCCCTCTCGCTCTCCCCACTTACACCCACACCTATTTCTCCCTCCTTACACACCCCTCTCTCTCTCTCTCCCTTACACCCCCACCTCTCTCCTTACACCCCCACCTCTCTCCTTACACCCCCACCTCTCTCCTTACACCCCCACCTCTCTCTTTACACCCCCACCTCTCTCTCTCTCTCCCTTACACCGCACACCTCTCCCCTTGCACACCACCCCTCTCTCCCCCTTACACCCCTTACCTTTGTCTCTCCCCTAACACCTGCACCCTTTCCCCCCTTTACACCCCCGCCTCTCCTCCCTTACACCCCCACCCCTTACACCCCCACATCTCTTTCTCCTCCTTACACCCCCACCTCTCCCCTTACACCCCCACCTCTCCCCATACACCTCCACCTGTCTCTACCTTAATAACTTCACCTCTCTCCTTACACCCCCATTTTTGTCTCCCTCACACCCCACCTCTCTCTCTCTCCTTACACCCCCACCTCTCTCCTCCCTTAACACTCCCACCTCTCTCCCTCTTACACTCCCGCCTCTCTCCCTTCCTTATACCTCTGTCTCTCTCCCTCTCTTACACCCCCACCTCTCTCCCCCTTACTCAACCCCCCTCCCCCTTACACTGCATAAACCCCCTTACACAATAAACATCCTCCCCACCCAATAACCCCCCTAATACATCCAATAACCCCAATACACCCAATAATCCCCCTCCCCAATACACACAATGCCCGCAACCTTAATTTGGGGGGGGGAGGGCATCCGGTGGCGCCCCATTCCCATGGGTGGATGCGGAAGTTGGGCCCGATTTCCCGGGCGGGCCGAACTTCAAGTGCGGGGTGCAGCGTTGGTGAAGGCCAAGTCGTCGGCAGGGGAGACAGGCCCGCTGCAGCACGGGAGACCTTGGGCCTGGCATCCAACAGTTGTCCCAACCCTCCCCCTGTCAGCGACCCTCACTAGGAGCAGCAAGTATGATTTATATTAGATGGGAGTTACATAAAGCACAGTAGCTCTTATTGTTAAACATATAGATCTGTTTGAGCTTCCGATATAATAGTGAATAACCCCCCAATAGAGAACACGGTCATCAACCTCTAGGAATATCGGAAAGAAGAATATTCCCCTGGCGCACCACAGCACCGCTCTGCAACGCACTGCGCAGTTTGAAGGATAATCAGATTAACAAAAGCCACCAGAAATAAAAGGAATACATCTATATGTTTTGAAAATACACCCGTTTGTCAAATTTATTTCCACTGAGCATGTACACATTTTTCTTTCTAGTATTTCATGGGGATGGATCCCGTTATTTTATACATACTTTATTTTATACATAAAAAACGTACGTTTACATGAAAACCCCCAGAGTTTATTGCATTAACCCCATTCCTACCAGAGAGGCCGTTCGCGCTTTTGAAAAAAACCCCTGCAAACATCATCAGTTTAGAATTGCATTTCTACCATTGGAAATTAAATATCCTTTAAAATGTGGGGTTGAGCTGTATATAGGAAAATGGTTTTTAAAAATGTATATATATATATACTGTATATATATCCTTGTAGATAAATCTATGTATTTATATACATACACACATACATGGGGAGAGAAATATAGATACATGATCAATGGAATGATTCTCTGGCATTAAATGAGTTACGTTTCCCTTAGGATTTGGATTTAACCATTTGTTGCCAGAGGGGAAGTAACAATTTGCCCTGCAATGAGTTCCATCCACCTCTGGCAACTGTGGGATAAAGTATGTATTTCAGATCTGGCATAGCTAATACTACGGTAATAAAATAATAGGGGCCCTGTGTGATCTCCTAGAACAGAGTAGGGCACCAGGATGTGTTTGGTTCATTCGCTGTTATCCTCTATAAAACACTTTGGTCTCCAGCTGTTCAGTGCAAATATCACGCTTGGCAGCAGCGCAGTCTCACTGGCAGCACTTTGGTCTGTTTTTCTTCGAGCTCTGATACAAGTTGTTGTCGTTGCTGGTTATACCTGAAAATGAGGTACAAATAAACTAATTTTACACAGGGCCTGTTGCAAACTTGAAAGGCGTAGTCCAGTGTTTTTCAACCAGGCTTACTATGAACCCTTAGGTTCCATGGACATCTCTAAAGGGTTCCCTGCAATTTTCATGTTATTTGAGAATTTTACCAAATACAGAAGAATTTACAATGCATCTGATCTCAGACGCGCTATTAGAGAGGGTTGGGGTTCCTTACAATGCATCTGATCTCAGACGCGCTATTAGAGAGGGTTGGGGTTCCTTACAATGCATCTGATCTCAGACGCACTATTAGAGAGGGTTGGGGTTCCTTACAATGCATCTGATCTCAGACGCACTATTAGAGAGGGTTGGGGTTCCTTACAATGCATCTGATCTCAGACGCGCTATTAGAGAGGGTTGGGGCTCCTTACAATGCATCTGATCTCAGACGCGCTATTAGAGAGGGTTGGGATTCCTTACAATGCATCTGATCTCAGACGCGCTATTAGAGAGGGTTGGGATTCCTTACAATGCATCTGATCTCAGACGCGCTATTAGAGAGGGTTGGGGTTCCTTACAATGCATTTAATCTCAGATGCGCTATAAGAGAGGGTTGGGGTTCCTTACAATGCATCTGATCTCAGATGCACTATTAGAGAGGGTTGGGGTTCCTTACATTGCATCTGATTAAGGTGAGTACCTGTATTTCTCTCCGTGCAGATGGCCCATTCAAGCGAAGGATTGACACTGCGGTGGCTCATTCAAAAGCATGGAAACCCGCAGTGTTAATCCTTCAGGGCCGCTAAGACTTGCTGTCCTTGTGGCAGCGGGGGAGGAGATGGGGCACGTCTGGGCCGCAGGGTTCCCCTTTTTCACGCCCACAAGGACAGTAAGTCTGGCTACATCTGTATATCGGACCTGTAAACGACCACAGATTTTTTGTGAGTCTCCTTGACGTGGAGTCAGTCTCGCCTATCTTTAGCATCAGTGATTTCATGGGCGTCAATGAATAAAAATCAGTACTTTCTCTTACCATGAGACATCAACAACAACAAATTGAGTAAAATATAAAATACGGGAACTCTAAAACCTCCCTTAAGCAATACAATTATACAAAAACCGTAACTATTACTTGTTTATTCATTACTTGTTAAAAAAAATGCAAATAAACATTTATGTATAAATACACATGAATTCGTGACATACCGTACAAACTATATATCAATCTGGGTATAAAATGGGGTCCTTTAAAATGTCAAGATAAGAATGGGTGAGTGCAGCCTGAACCTATCTCTGCTAGAAACCTCCCACACAGCCCAGAATACTCACGCACAACATCCCCGATCCTTCTGGCATTTGTCTTCTCCAGCTCAGCCAGCACGCTGGCCTCGAATGTCAGGGACGCCACCCGGAAAAAGAACTCCTTCACATTCTCCCCTGCAAGGATGTAGGGAGATATTTTGATGAATCCCTCTGGAAATGTGGGGGGGCGGGTCTCTCCTGCAGCAAAAGGTTCTCCACTTCCACCCTCCCCCACCCCCCAACAAAAATACACCGAATAAAAAGAAAGATACACAACTTATTGTGCAGCGCAGTGTAATGTGAAAGAAAATAACAATAAAACATCTAGGCAGTGTTGCATATAATACAGAATAATCTTAGGGTGAGCGCCAATTGGAAATTAGTCATATATAAATATATCCATATAGCCACCACCTTTAGGGGCTCATCCTCCACATGCTGGAACACTGTTCCTGCACTTACTGCCAAGCAACGACAGAAGCGAAAGTGGAGGGGGCTCCGTCTCTGCTTCGGTAATACCAACCACTGGATGGAGGAATCAGCCCGATCGTCCCCGGTGCTCATTAAAAAATTAGTTTTTACTATGACGCACATAGTACATGAACAGGGCACCTGGAGTGCCAGGGACAATGTTAAATGTAGCTAACTGACACTTTTGTTTTTTAAAGGACCAGCATAAGTAATTTTTTAATATATATTTTTTTTAATCTTTAAACATTTCCATTGTCAACAAACGCTTGAACGCGTTTTTACAATCTCTATTTAATATCTCTGGCTGCTAGCACTGTTCATCGGTCTTTAAAAGCCCCAAAGTAATTATGGCCCAACATTAGTCAACCAGATAAACATAAGTGGCCGATTTGTTTGAATCCAGCGTTCCCAGTGACAAGTGATGCATATTAATTCTAGACATACCAATAAGACCATTAATTAAGGGTGATTAAGTCTTTCTAAGAAAAAACAATTACACTGATGAGTTGTTACAAAAAAAAAAAAAAGGTTTTGTGACCCTGTAGGATTAATTAACTGTCCCTTTAATGAGCCGGCCTCTACTTACCTGTTAGTGAAGACACAGACCAGTATTCTGCCTGCATCTCCTTAGCGACCCTCATGGCGTCTCTCTCCATGAGAGCATATTGAGATGGTGACTGCAAAGGCGGAAACATGGATGAGTTTTCCTGTAGACAGTTTGACTTGATCTAGCCATTACCTGCAGCTACAATAAGCCCAGGCAACAGTACCATGTGCCTATTCACAAATACTCCCATAAAGAACAAGAACAACCAAGCAACCTGTTTGAGAACCCTTCCCCTGTCAGTGACAATCCACTGATCTCCACTATACTGATGTTACTAAGTTACCGCTACTTTTTAACATTTTATTTAGAAACCTAAACTTCCCCTTTCTTGATATAAAAACTGTCTGCTTAAAGAGCTTCGTCCCAGTCTTTCAGACTCCTTCTTAGAACATAAATATAATAAAGACCTTTTGACGATGGCATTTAAAGAACTTTTGCCACTGGGCCAAAAAGGAGTGCGCTCTCCTTGAGCCTAGAACCACTACCATTGGAGAACCATTACTATTACAGAACCAGCAGTTGTTTTCTTCTTGTATAGTGCTGACAGTGTACGTAGCGCTGTACATAGAATGTTTGCAGGCATAATAAGTCCCTGCCCCATAGTCTACAATCTCATTTTCAAATGCCTGAGGCACATGGAAATAAGGTGACTTCAAATGCCAAGGTCACACAGACGGACAGTGGGAATTGAACCAGGATCCCCTGCTTCAAACTCGTTGTTTTCACAGTCAGTGCCTTTACTCGCTGATCCGCGCTTTCAGCCCAGTACTATTACAGAACCAGTACTATTTTTATGGCACTTTAAAAACTGGGTAAATGCATTATGCCAAAGGGCACCGCCATGCATTGAGCTGAGTAGCGTTGCCGGGTCCTCTGGCAAGTGGAAGTGTTGAATCGTCTGTCACTGCAAACATTACGTACACTGAGATCCTTCTTGGAACCAACCAGGAAAAGCAGCACAGATGAGGGGTCATTTTCCTTTAATGCATCCTTCAGCCACTGCCTGTGAATTACAGTGAAATGCGTCAAACAACCACCCCCTTCCAGGGGACACCCAGTGCCGTCTTTGTCAATCGTCTGTGTCAATCAGGAAAAGGGCACCCCACATTCAACTGAACAGAGCTACAACCTTCTTGCGCAAGCTGAAGATGGCATCACAGCACATTGAATAGGGACCACACACCGCTTTATGATTGCTAACCCTTTAAAAGTGCAGCCTTTCCCCTGGATCATAACTCTAGTAAAGAGAGCCTGGGATAAATGTGAGAGTCACGCCCTTTCCCTGGTGATTTGTCTGGGATGCTCACCAGTGCTTCCTGAAGTTGGGTGGCCATGATCTTGTTATTTCCTTAGCAGCTACAAACGTTTAGACCACCCCAGAATGATGCGGATGGTGAGTATTCAATGCCAGCCTTGCAGACTTCGCCCAAATTAAAGAGGAGAATATAAAAGAGGTTTCCTGCTTGTCAAACCTCCCAGAAGAGAGAAGCATGTGCTTCACTTACTTGGTGTGTTCCAGGGAGGAAACGTCGGTCAGATCGAAGGAGATCACAACAGCTGGAAGAGAGGGAAAGAGGTGGCAATCGCAAGTAGGTCCGGGAAATAATTCCCTGCTAGAAGCAAAGGCTCCACACTTTCCAAAAACAGAAAATGAAAGGCAGTATAAGATGTGAATTCCTATTACTGAACCCTTCCAGAGAAGCAGGGCAGGCAGGAAAATAGGCGTGGGACATTTTTGAGGCTTCATACTATTTAAAATGTGGAGCGTGACATTCTGAACCTGAAGAAAATCCCTTGGTGGTTTAAAATCTTGTATATTGAAAATGGTGTACATAAAGGTTAACTAACTTTTCTTTTTTAATATATCTGTATTTCATACGTAATTAAGTGAACAATATACTAATCCCTTTCATCAAAAAAATACCCCCAAATATGAGGCTACAACTAATGATATATAACTAAAACAACTGAGCCATCTTCAATTTCTCTTTATGAATACGGAGGAGGCCATCTTGGATCTGTGATGTTATAATAGACGCCAATATCACAGAGGCGTCAGTGTATTAAGACTCTTCAATAGTTTCTTTGGGTTCTCTGTTTTGGGAAACGCTCAAACCTACCCACTTCCACCTTCTTTATCTGCTGTTTAACACATTAAAACTGTGGATGATTCCGCAAGAAGCAGAAAGCAATGCACCACAGTATAAGAAATGACATTACAAATCCAAGATGGCGGCACCATTCCCCCGAGAAGGAAGTAAAGATACATTCCTATTTTTAGATTGTGTGTAACTCCTCATGTACATTTGGAGGCTACATGTTAAAGGGCTACAGTACAATTAAAGCTAACACAAGTGACACCTTAAACCCCAGTAGACAAAGCCAAAACAAAGCTAGGATCCAACATACAACAACACTTTAAAAAGTCATCCCATCATTGCATGACAAAAAATGTAGAACACAAAACTGCTTATTATTAGAATTTTTGTCTTTCTGCTTTCACAATTCATTCTTAAAATGGTTTGTTTGTGGGGGTGTTGGACAAAAAATGAGCCAATGCAACATGGTAAATCCTAATCAGACAGGTACTTCATGAATACAGGACAAAAGGATCGTACCTTGGGCACCTCTATAGTACGTGGAAGCGATGCACTTAAACCTTTCCTGTCCTGCCGTGTCCCACCTGAAGGGCAAACAATGTTCTGCACATTACAATTAAGCATTAGGAGACATACAGACACTAATATAGCAAAGTAAAGATACGTTATGTGTTGCACTTCTTATTTACCTTCTGCCTGTGTCTGCATCAAATGTACGGAGCTTATTAATTAAGAGTCCTATTTAATGCATAGTGTTAGCCACAGAGGTTTATGCCAACTCAGAACTGGCAGTTACACTAAAGTAAAAAAAATATGATGAGAGATTATAATTTGATCTATAGGGGGGAAAAAAGGATGCTATTGGTGCGTAAACAGTTATACGAAATGTGCAAAAAGTAGGTATGTGCTTGTCTCAAAACAGCCTGGTCCAAAAGACTGTACATTTTTGTCACGTAGCATCCTGTTACCATGGCAACGCGGCAGCAGCCATGCGCACTGCAGTTGGAGGGGGAAATTACAGCAGGATGCCGGGAGACGCCGCCGCACCACACCGCACACCGCCGCCACCCGGAGATTGACGATGACAACCCGTAGCCCGGACGTAAGTGCCTGAAACCCGGAGGCCTCGGGTCAACCCCGGAGATGTTGCAACCCTGTATCTATTCCCCCCTTCTAATTTATTCTAGACGGTGATAGTGTTGTTCCACCTGGCCAACTTTGTATATGTTTGTGTCCACCGTTTCTTTTTTTTATGTACTTGTACTGCAGACAAGCTGCTACTTTTAAATATAACCTTTCCTGTCCCTTATGAAAATGTCAATTCTTGCAGAATTTTAGACCCTTTTTCTCAACCACAGGAGGTTACATTTCATCGTTACAGCTGGCTCATGCATGTTACTGTTTGTATGGGGTTTTCCCACTGATATTTTGAGAGGGTGGCATCAGGGACTGTCTATTTGTAAGGCTTTCAATAAAATGTGTATGTTTATATTATCTTGAGTATATCTGAGTGCTATTTTGGAACACTTTTTTCTTTGTTGTTTTTATATATATATATATATATATAGTTGTTTTTTGGGGGCTTGCATCAATGACTAGCGTCAGTAAATGGATGGATTTTATCTAGACAGTGTCAACCCTTCCCTGTGACTTTGTACTTACAGCTGCAAACTGAAAGGAACTCCCAGGATCTCGAAACGTTCCATCTCAAAGTCCACTCCGATTGTCGCTTTATAATTCTTATCAAAGGTGTCTTTGCAAAACCTTTTGGGCAAAACCGAGAGCAAAAAAAATTATTAAATATGTACCCATACTATTCAAACCCAGCATCTATGCATAAATCAGCAGTTCATGCCCAAGGGGAGAAATTCAAACAAAAGTGCTACACTGTATAATGATACAGAGTATCTCCTTACCTATTTATCAAACACGTCTTTCCAACTGAGAGGTCGCCCACCACAATCACCTTGGAAATCTTAAATCTGCTGAGAAATGAATTAGATTCTTTGTTACAGAATAAACGGAGACTCTCTGGTTTTCCGGTAACATGTAAAGAAAGGAAATGTGAAATGTTTCTGGATCAATATAATGTAAATACAAATATAGGATAAGTATCTGTCGTCTAAATTTAACATAGGTTGCACTTGATGAACATATGTCTTCGTTTAAGCCTCATCTACTATGTAAGAATATAACTATCTATATATGCAAATAATAATGTATATAGAGCCAACCGAGTAAGCATTGCATGACAAAAATAGTAGAACAGAAACAATACTAGAAAATATTAAATGAAATATAAACAAGTGCAGCAGCTATTCCAGTTTCCCCTCCCTCCTCACATCCACATAATTAAAGTTCTTTGTCCACAATTCACAGAGGTACGTTAACTCATGGCTCATAACGGGCTCTTATCAATATCCATAATGGACATTATGTTCCCTGAGGTTAACTCAAATTCACTTAGCTAATGATATGCAAAAACAGGTAAAGGGGGAGAGAGAGACCTAGTTCTAGACCTAGAGAGACCTATTTTACTAGAGTACTCAGTACCACCCCAAACACACCTTAATACTACACCTAAGATACCTGGGATATATGTTAATATGGATATGCAAAGTATAATGAAATGAGTTGAATGAGCAGATATCCCAGATAAAGTCTGCTCCTTTTTGTGCACAGGTGTCGCTGTGTTGTACAGAGGTGTGTTTGGGGTGGTATATGTAGCAAATGGGACTGTAGTAAAATAGTTCTCTCTCTCTCTCTCTTTCCCTCCACCCCCCTCAATATGAACTAACAAACGCATCATTAAATCCCTGCATTAACTATAACGGGAGCTATGTAGATTGGCGTTGTTAGAAGCAACACCTCTTTTGCACATCATTAACACTAACGCCCATTATAGTTAAAGCAAGGCCCATTACAGCACTTAACACTGCGCTCGTGAGCGTTGAAGGTAGCCATTAGCACTTAATGTGGCGGAAACTTAGGTTAATACCTTAAGTCAATAATGGACCTTTGTGGATCTGGGCCATTGTCCTCTCTTGGGTTGACAAATGACCTCTAAATATGTCCAGGTTTTGAAAATTGTGCTTGTGACCAGATGGGCTAAAGATGTCCAAGGACCCATTTCACATATCGCAAGGGAAGGTTCATTCAGTTTGGACTTGTATGGAAACCATCCAAAATGTCTAAAGCTTTCCTGGATGGAGATCTTCTTGGATTTGGGAGTGCCAATGATTGAGTGGTATTGAAGGAGTTTCAGCTGTGATCTGCTTGTTATAGACAACAAGGCAAGTTCCAAAGGTTGCAGCAGAGAGTGTCACCATAGCAAAGGTGACGCCACCCTGCTTCTATACTAATAGAATCATCTAGCCACAGTGGCAGCTCTGCATGGCACGGAAGAATAGGTTGAACAGGCAATCTGCCCAGGATGTTTGGGAGAGCTTGGGTAGGATGTGATGAGCAGCAGAAGACAGGGCAGTTCAATCATGTGCAAAACCATGCACAAGCCCTTAACACTGCCCTTTTCCACAACAAAAACATTCCAATTACATCACTAACAAACAAAGACAAAAAGCAGAAAGCGCACTGAGGATCCGTTTGAAAAAAGTCGTTTTTAAAAAGATACCCATATGTAAGTTTTATTATGTATTTTTGTGTCTACATGCTTTTTATATATTTTGTCGTTCTTAAGAGGACCTTTTTAACCAATACAAACTACATTTTTCCAACTGATCCTCAGGGCGCTTTCTGCATTTTGTCTTTGTGTGTTACTGTGAGTTCCCCTCTGGGAACTCACATTACAGGCGTTATTGGATTACTCCTGCTGACGGCTGCACGGAGAAAACAGTTACTTTACTGCACTTATACGGGACAGCTTGAGCGTGGATTTCCTTACCTATTACATTACTATTACTATGTTACTATTCATCACTTACCTAGGGAGCGCCTCCACCACATTACTTTATTAGCGGATGCGGGGGTGACCTTAAAAATAACCTACATTACTAACAACGTACAGGCTTCAACAATAACATGCTTGCCCTATCGCTGCCAAGGAGCCTGCAACACTAGGAGCTCTGCAATGCTAGGCTGGCCCCTCTGGCAGGGAAAGGCGGTAAAGATACAAGGGTCTGAGTATTAAGTGCACAAAACTGCACAAAACTGTGTGTTTACTGTTAAAAAGCGGTGCTATTTGGACATGCACCTGTTAAGAATTCTCTGTGGATTCTGCCTGCTTTAGAACCTTATTCATCATCTTATAATTTGGAGAGAAGTAGAAGGAGTTAGAAAGGAATAAATTGCATGTACAGTACTGAACATGTCATCCATATGAAATAACTTCCTCTCAATTTGCCTGCTTTACATTCTCATGAACTAAATTGCTATTTAGGGAGGGTTCATGGGGGTAAATGATGAATTATAAAGGAAGTAAAGACTGCACATTTTATAATGGGATGTATCACTTTCTGTCTCAGGATGTCATCCTTCTCTCTTTCGACTGTCAATGTAAATGTACATGTAGCCCTGGTAAGATTAGGGGCTATATTTCTATCCGCCTGTGCAGTAATCCCTGGTAAGGACAGGATTGCCAGGAGTTATCATGGGTTTCCCCCACTTCAGCACTTGCCCTAATTTGTGAATGTAGGTCACCTGACCCTGTGTCCAATCAAGAGACACAGGGGCGGTGCCTGCTGAAATCATAAAGAGCAGTGCACTTCCTATTTAGAGTGAGTCTACAGAAGTGTTCTGTCTAGTCTAGGAGAGTTAGTGAGCTAGGAGATGAGTAGAGCTGATAGTGAGTTATAGGTGGACCAAATACCTCTTACCCTGCCTAGGGGGTAAGGGAAGAGCTAGCCCCACTCTGGGTGCTCCTAAGGCCCAGAGTGGAGGCAGGGACATCCTACAGGAGTACAGCTGGCTGCTGGTTCCTATGTGAGACCTGATTGTATGCTGCAAAGAGAGAGAGAAATAAAGAGCTGCTGCTATAGAAAAGACCTATTGTGTGAGACTGGAATCTCTCATTCCTGGGAGGGATTCTGGGGTAGGGATTCCACCCCATATCCCTGGGGCCTGCTACAGATGGAGGCGCTGCACCATTAGAAGAAGAAGAATGAAGGCATTCACCCCAGAAACCTGTCCTGTTGTCCCCCATGTCATCGCGGGAGACTCAGGCCCTCCTGTTGCCAGCAGGTATGCAACACACAGAGACATGTAGCCAGACCACAGAACACCTTAGGGGACCTGATCTGCGATTGGGTGTGGGTCCATGGGTTAAATACAGTATACCTGTATGTGTCTATAAATGTATACTTGAGTGTCCATGTCAATGTAACTTACAGTATGTCAGTATGTGTATGTGAATTGAAGTGCATGCCAGCCAGTGGGTGTTTGTGAAAGATGTGTGGAATAACAACTGTAACCCCCTAGGCAGGGTAAGAGGTATTTGGTCCACCTATAACTCACTATCAGCTCTACTCATCTCCTAGCTCACTAACTCTCCTAGACTAGACAGAACACTTCTGTAGACTCACTCTAAATAGGAAGTGCACTGCTCTTTATGATTTCAGCAGGCACCGCCCCTGTGTCTCTTGATTGGACACAGGGTCAGGTGACCTACCTTCACCAATCAGGGCAAGTGCTTGAAGTGGGGGAAACCCATGATAACTCCTGCCAATCCTGCCCTTACCAGGGATTACTGCACAGGAGGAGGAAAGAAATATAGCCCCTAATCTTACCAGGGCTACACTCTCCCTCAGGTGGAATCCAATGGTCCCCACTTGGACCTAATTTGCTGGGCCATCCTACAGGTGAACAACCTGTGAAAACACAAACATTTTGCAGTTAATACATTGTGTACACAGAGCTGTAACACCCAAGATGGTGACATACCAGCGGGAAACTGCCAACATGGAGAACCCTTAACTCAAGAATAATGACGGGGATCAGGCTTCTTCACGTCCCGTCCATTATGATCCACAATTTTAACAAAGAAAGCTTGAACAGGCCCATTCTCTGGCCGGTACACTATGTTGTGCATGAATATATTCCTGCCTGTACTCCAAGCCTTCATGAATGAACATATTTTGTCTTCCCTCAAATAAGCAGAGTTGCCAAATTTAATACGTAGGTACTCAATGACAGCATCTCTGAGCCAGGTGTCTCTTTGATCCTCAATCTCCTGCATGATTGGCACTGGTACGTACGGGAACTCATACCCATGAGACTGTCTGTATCTCGCCACTATGGCTCTATCTGCTCGGCTTAATTTAGTACGTTTCCGGTTCCCAGCCTTTCCTGGCAGTACCCAGTACTTAGGCTCCTCAGGCGCAATGTCATCATATAAAATAGATGAACCTTTGGGTGTGATTACCTTTTGCATAATCTCTCTCCATCTATTGTCTAGCTCGTCAGCAACCTCCTGTGGAGAATATGTGCCTACATCCCACCAGTGGTCTACTGTGTCTTTCTTTATTAGCACAAACTTTGTACGGTACATCCCTTCATTATACCCTGTGAATAACGGTGCCCACCATTTGTCTCGGTGCTCATATGAGGATGACACACTCATACATTCCTCGGAATCAGCTCTCGAGGACACACCAGAAGTCTCTGCCTCAGCAGAGCGCGAGCCTTTACGCCTCCCTCTAATGACATTCTTGTATACTGTGGGATTCATTTTGGGTGCCTTGGGACTTACAGGACCCGCTTTTGCAGAAGACTGGGACCCTCGGGCCCTACCTCTAGGTACAGGGTTAAACACAGTGGGGTTAGGTACAGGTATAACACTTGACAGAGGTATCTCCCCATCAGAAACCTCATCACTCAAAACCCAATCCCGCCAATCAGTTGAAAACTTGGGCGTCTTACTCCCACTAGGACCCGGTGGCATAGAACATGACGGGGCAGGGGCAGTGGCCGGGGCAATGGTGCTAGGGGCGGTGACCATAGGATCGCCATAGTCCATCATAGTGTCTCTGAGTCGGGCGATGCCACGACCGGTAGGTGCTCGCTTTCTGTCTCTTGCTGGAGCGTGCCTGGCTCCTAGCTTAGCCACTTGGGCCTTAAATTTCTCAAACTCCTCCTCCAGCCCGGCTCTCTTCAGCGAGGCAATTAAGGCTTCCGGGCCTCGGCTCCATGACGACCCGGAAGTGAGATCATCGTTGGTCGTCGCGAAGTCTCCATCCGCCTCTTGGTCCCGCACCGGAAGTGCGTCGATCACCGTAAGGGGCGGCGGTGGACCATCGGAGTCGCGTATGGGCAGGTAGGCCTCAAGCCTCTCTCTCTACACAGGTTCCTCCTTCACCTGGCGGGAATAAGGGGGTGGTGGAGTCCTCTTACCGCTCCGCTGCCTTGCGATCCTCTGCGGTTCCTCCGGAGCCGTCTCGGGTCCCATCTCCGCCACACTGGAAGTCACCACGGCCGTGGGACTTCTACGCAGTTCAGGCCGCACCAGCGCTCGCCGTCGGGGGGTCTCCGGACTCGTCTGCTCCATCTCGGGTGTAAGTGGAATCTGTTCTTTACAGCTGGGGTGGTCCGCCGGCCGGCGCATCACCACCGATGACAGGCTGTCTCTCTCATCATCCGACGAGGACGGCAATGGCACCTCCGCTGGGGGGCCACATCTGATCCTTGCTGCACCACCAGTGGATATAGGTATGAAACGGGCCCGCTCCGGTACCTCCACTGCGGTCGCGCTCTCCTCCGTCAGAGCACATCTTAGTAGCTGGGCCTGGATCCCTACCGCAGGGATGATATATGGGACCAGGGCAGCCTTCGCATCCGCCTCCTCCACTTCGATCAGCGTCGCTGGAGAGGCATCTCGCGGGGTCACCATAGCAGCATATGGCTCGATAGGCCAGTGATAGAAAATGCCACACTGTTGGCACTGTGCTGTAGTACTTGGGGCCGGTCCCGGTAACCTGCATTGGACGCACAGGCACCGCAGATACTCTCGGCCATCAACCTCCACAACCAGGAACCCTCCTGAAAGCTGGTAAGTGTTCATGCTTAGGTCAGCCATCTTTTGCGCAGGGGTTGATTCAATCAGCTTACTGGTTTGACAATTAGCTCCTTCTCCAGTCAAGCAAAAGTGAAGTTCCTCAGTCTCCCTTCCTTTCCCTCCTTCCGCTGGGGAGGACCGTTGTGATTGGTTCTCGGCATGCCCCCTCCCTCTGGTGGAAGATAGAGGCGGGGCACTTTTTCTTTTTGGGTGACGTGGGCTCGTCCTTTGGCCAGTCATTGCACAGGTGGGCGCGGCTTCAGCTTTCACGCCGCTCCCTTCTTTTAGCTGGGGTTCTGGTTTTGGCGCCAAACCCTTGCACATTCCTCTCCACATCTCTCGCACAGCCTGCTTGCACGCAGCACGTGCGTGATCTATTCTTGGCGGGAGTCGCCATTTTGGATCGGCTGCAACACGCGTTGCAGTGAATGGCGCCGCAGTCGCCATTTTAACCTCCTCCATGCCCCGCAGAGCACATGTACATCTCGCCGCCATCTTTAGTGAGCCCTCTAAGCCCACAATAGTGCTACTCTCAGCGCCTATGGTGCAACTCGTGCCTAGGTATTTACTACTCTCAATGGTGCTCTAACCAGTGAATGTAACGCATGCATACCCCAGGCTAGGCAGAACTCTCTCCTTGTACACCGCACTCGCTGACGGTTCATTACAAGCACTCTGTTGTGTGTTTTCTGGGTACTGGCTAGTGTACTTGGACTTTCTTATAGTACTTTGGCATCAACCTACTTTTGGCCACTCATAGTGCAGACCCTATGCTGAGGTCCCTGTCCCGAGTTAATCAGGCTACCCCCACAGGAATCCTACACTATCTGCCTCAAGTCGACTAGGACAGCTATAGCCAAGTGTACCCAAATTTACATGTACTGTGTGAGAGGACAGTCTCTCCTGACTACCCCTAGTCTCCAAAAATGCCCATCCTTCTGCAGCACTTGCTCTGAAAGTGTACATGTTACTTTCAGCTCTGCTTCGCTGAAAACCTGTCCTGATTATCTCAGTAGCGCCTCCAACTGTAACCCATGGACCCCCACCCAATCGCAGATCAGGTCCCCTAAGGTGTTCTGTGGTCTGGCTACATGTCTCTGTATGGTGCATACCTGCTGGCAACAGGAGGGCCTGAATCTCCCGCGATGACATGGGGGACAACAGGACAGGATTCTGGGGTGAATGCCTTCATTCTTCTTCTAATAGTGCAGCGCCTCCATCTGTAGTAGGCCCCAAGGATACGGGGTGGAATCCCTACCGCAGAATCCCCTCCCAGGGATGAGAGATTCCAGTCTCACACAATAGGTATTTTCCATAGCAGCAGCTCTTTATTTCTCTCTCTCTTTGCAGCATACAATCAGGTGTCACATAGGAACCAGCAGCCAGCTGTACTCCTGTAGGATGTCCCTGCCTCCACTCTGGGCCTTAGGAGCACCCAGAGTGGGGCTAGCTCTTCCCTTACCCCCTAGGCAGGGTAAGAGGTATTTGGTCCACCTATAACTCACTATCAGCTCTACTCACTAACTCTCCTAGACTAGACAGAACACTTCTGTAGACTCACTCTAAATAGGAAGTGCACTGCTCTTTATGATTTCAGCAGGCACCGCCCCTGTGTCTCTTGATTGGACACAGGGTCAGGTGACCTACCTTCACCAATCAGGGCAAGTGCTTGAAGTGGGGGAAACCCATGATTACTCCTGGCGATCCTGCCCTTATCAGGGATTACTGCACAGGAGGAGGATATAAATAAAGCCCCTAATCTTACCAGGGCTACACAACTTATGTCACATAGCACTTTTCTCCCAATGGGACTCAAATTGCTTCACATTTACAGTATAATGCGCAGCACATAGGGATTGTTACAGACACAGTCGCTGCCCAGACGAGCTTGCAATCTGTTTTTGGTGCCTGACGGATAGGGAGATAGAGTGACTTGCACAAAGGTTCCCCG
Organism: Ascaphus truei; assembly: GCF_040206685.1. NCBI lineage: Eukaryota > Metazoa > Chordata > Amphibia > Anura > Ascaphidae > Ascaphus > Ascaphus truei. The sequence goes on along the minus strand of NC_134485.1, from coordinate 105,039,287 downwards.
GCTTCAAACTCAGTGTCATTGTTTACAGAGTCAATGTCTTTACTCACTGAGCCGCTCATTCTCCCTGAAGTATGAGCACATGTTGCAGACTTACCCCACAGTTCCTGTACGCTGCTGCTTACATGCGTTGCTCACTTTGGGATGAAAAGATTCCCTGGTGTGGAGAGATGCATCTTTCCTAAAGCACTGAAAAGAGATATAACATGAAAGGTGAAATATCAGGCTCAAAAAGTGCTCTAATAACTAGACAAGCAACTACACATTGGGGGCAGTTTGTGGATTGAAATGGGGCAAATATCATTCACTGTAATCACTGCCACTTCATTCTATAGAGGGCAATGGAGTGTTGTCCTAGGTGAGCCTAATTCCAAATAGGAAGTGCTCTTATCTCCTGTTGTTATGGCAAATGGGATAAGACGTTGTATTTAGCACTCCACATGCCCAACATTTTGAGGATCTTGATGTCCTATTAGGGGCCACAGATCGGACTGCCAGACATATGAGCTCTACTTCACATATTAGCTTTTGCCAAGGTCAAAAGAGACTAGTGAAATGAATTGCTTAAATCTTGTCTGACCAATATGTAATCCCAACTTCAACATCAATCCTGAAGATGTTGCTTGGTTCAGTATTAAACCCTGTCATTAAACTAAGGAGGAGCAGCAGCAGATCGCTCCAAATCTGTGCGTTGATAAAGTGCTAAACACACTTTTCATGAGGGAGAGAGAGGGGGGCATGATGGAGGTATAGAGGTGGAGGGAGAGAGAGGGGGGTGGGAGGGAGAGGTGGGGGAGTGGGAGAGAGAGGTGGAATGTGAGAGAGAGGTGGGAGACAGGTGAGGGCATGGGAGAGGTGGGGGCATGGAGAAAGGTGGGGGCATGGGAGAGGGAAGTGAGGAAGGATGGAGGGGAGAGATGGGTGTGTGTGAGATAGAGGGGGGTCTTGCAAGGCCCCGACACTGGGAGGGGGGGGAGTGCAAATTCTAGTCCTGGGCCCCGGGAAAGCTTTCTGCGGCTCCGCTTACAGTCACCTCTCACTGCTTCTTTGTCTATGCAGTAGTAATTGGAAAGCTAAACCAATATTTCTGTTGTGTGGAGGAGAAGTGATTTAACTCTAGGCTTTCTGCCCTCCTTGCTCCAGAAAGCCAACTGGTTACACATCGTTCCTCTAAACATTCAAGAATCCCTCAGCCTTGTTACAGAGCCAAAAACCACCATCCACCCCACCTCCTTCTCGCACTTTTCTTGGTATGCGCATTAACATACACAGAGAGGGTGTTAGTCATGGCAGTGTTATATACAGCGTTGCCATGACTACAAACTGGCATGCGTCAGTTGCGGCAATGGCAGCCGTCAACAGGCGCAACACATTTGCAGTAAGAGGGGAAGCACCTATAAGAGGTACACAACTTCATGGGTTATTTAGACTCTTTTGTAAGGTGCACTTTAAAGTTTGAGTGCACTTATTTATTATATGATGTATTAAAGTTCATTTTAAACATTTATTTGGTGATCCTACAAATACCCTATACATCAAGGTATTTGTTCTTGAACACAAACTAAATTACCCATTTCTAGACCATCGTTAGATTTCAGGACAAGGATTTAATTATACTAAGAGAGATATACTGGTATAATTAATAGCACAGCATTTCATTCGATACCGCTGCATTTTTTTTATTTTTTTAGGCGTGCACCTTACAAAAGGATATTTCATCTCCCCTCTCCCCCCCCTTGGTATGTACTCAGTAAACTTCTAATGAAGTTTGTTATCCTGGGTGAGCGCCCTACAGGTAGAGCGAGCATTCTCTGTTTCCTTGTTATTCAGACTCTCCACACAGGGCGGCTCACAGAAACGCAGAGTCTCTTCAGGCGAGTGTGTCAGCTATGTAACTGTTTTTTTGCATTTTTATGCATTCGCTGTTGGTATGCTTTACGTTTCTGTATGTGAACGCTTCAATACAAATTGAATTTTTTTTTCAAGACCGGTGTCCTTCTCATCTTTTTAAACGTATAACGAAGCCATTTTTTATTCTTGTTTTACATGAGATTGAAGCAGTGGGGTCTCCCCCATCTATTTCAGCTCCGGGGACCCTATGATTTCCGAGATACTTATCTCCGTAAAGAGTGCCAGAATCTCAGTGAAGTTTAAAACCGCCCTTGTAACACGGGCCAATAGGAAGCCGCACTGGATGATGTCACAGCTTCCTATTGGACCATAGGAAAAGCTGCTACTACATAAACCGCATAGCCGGGCCGGAGCAGCTACCAGAACCCCCTACGAAAGTAAGCCTCTTCGGGAGCATGGGATCTCCAGAGCTGAACCCCATTCATTTCAGCTCCGGAGACCCCCTGCTTTAATCCTATGTAAAAATTGGCAACAAATGATCACTAACAGGAAAGTGTTGCAAAGATCTTGCACTGCTGGGGAGGTGGCTAAAGGCTGCTATAGAAATCAAACGATTATCAGTATATAACAACTCTTTTAAAATGGTATTAAGAGTTGAATATATATATTTTTTTTAATGCAGTAGGTATTATCTAACACTACACAACTGCTTTATTTATTTTTAAAAACATAAGATTTCACGTTTTGCCGCTTTAAGGCAGAGATCTTTTCCCCACAATTATTTCACTATGTTATGGATTTATTGACGGATGTTTCCTTAAAGCAGCAGTCCAAGCTGCCGGCTTTTATTAAAAAAAAATTCCCCTTTAATACAATCCACACCATGATAAGTAATTAGTTAAGTTCCCGATCGGTCCGGTCTCCTGAGATCGATAGGTGAAGATTCGGCTCGGGGGTTCACTCAGTATCTGTGACTTTGTAAATGGTTGCTATAGAAACAAAAAAGGCTTGTTACATTATAATACATTAAAAATATCATTCAGAGTTGTTTCAAACAAATGCTACAAGTATTTTCTCATAGTACAGAAAAGATTTATTTAAAAAACACATGTAGGATATTGTTTGGTCTGCAGCGTTAAGGGGATATTGAGACCTTACCAGGCATTTCTATTCAGAATGTTCTGTGCATATACTTATATTATTACCCTATAGAACAGCGGTGCGCAAAGTGGGGGGCGCGCCCGAGACTCGATGTGGGTGGCACGTGGTTTACAGAGGCCCTGCACGCGGTTCCCGAAGGCACTTAAATGAATGTCGGGGGAGCTGCAGGGCCTCTGTAAACCTTACTTACCTTGATTCAGACGCTCCTGGTGACGCAACGCCATGGGGTCATGTGACGTCACGTTGCCATGACAACGTGACGTCATGACGTTAGGACGTCTGAATCAAGGTAAGAGGGGGGGGGGGTGCACAAGAAGAGGGGGAAAGCCAGCAGGGGGCGCAGCGAAAAAAGATTGCGCTCCCCTGCTATAGAGTATTGAATTCATTAATCCTGTGGTTATAATTTCCTACGGTGTGAGTGCGCATAGTCAAATTGTATCACCATTAACATACACAGCCATACATCAACTATGGCACTGAGAAAGAAAAATGCCAAATCACTCAACGTCTCGCTGTGTCTCAACAGTGTGCACACACAACTAATCCACAGTAGGCTGTGTTTGTCAGAAGTTGCATGTGCATTTTAAAGCTGCAGTTCAAGCTGCCATATTTTTTAATTATTATTTTTTCCATTCAATATGTGTATCAATACAATCTGCACACTGACAAGTAATTAGCTAAGTTGCCGATCAATCTGTTCTCTTGTGATCGATCGGCAATGATTTGGCTCGGGGGTTCTTTAAATCACTGTCAGTGCTGCAGATGAGGACCCAAGATTCAAAGTTCTGTGGGGAAGATCATGTTACCAGGCAGGCACTAGATACAATTGGTGCACTGCTAGAGAGAGGGCATGGCTCAAAAAGGGGGGTGCCAGAGCCTGTCTCAGAAGAGGAAGGGGATGTGGCTTTGTAAATGGTTGCTATAGAAACAAAAATGCTTGTTACCTTAAAATACATTAAAAATGTCTTTAAATTTTTTTTTTTTTGTAATTCTACAAATATTTTCTTATACAGGAGGGCCCCGCTCATACGGCGGGTCTCGTTCCATGGCGCCACCGCAAAGCGAAAATCGCCGCCAAACGGAACCGGCGATTTTCGGCGTCTCCTACCCTTCTGCGCATGCACAGACTTGCAGTCCCCCCTTCTGCAAATGCGCAAACTCAGCCGCTCCCCCGTTCTGCGCAACCGCGACCTCGGCCACTCCCCCTTCTGCGCATGCGCCAACTCATCTGTCCCCGTTCTGCACATGCGCAGACATGGCAGCCCCCTTCTCGGTACCACAGTATTGACGGATCACCGAGAAGCGAAATGCCGAGAAGCGGGGACCTACTGAAGCACAGAACTAATTTATGGGGGGAAAAAACACACATCTAGGATATTGCTTGAACTGCAGCTCCTTTAACCGACATCTGTGTAAACCTCACTCTTTTTGCAACAAAACCAGTTCAGTCTCTATTTTTATGTGATATTCACTGTATCCATATTTCCATGCATATATCTGTCTAAACTGAGTATGTTATTAACTGTTACATCCTGTTTAGAATTAATCCTTAGATAGTTGCTTGTGCTTGCTCAGACATGAAGGTCTATAGCTGCAGCGAGGGGGTTGAGACCACACAGGCAGAGCGCTGGAAGCTTGGTGCGTAATTGGTGTTACATTACATACTTGGGGGGTGGGTAAAATAAATAGGAATAGCAACAGTCTCCTACACATCCAGTGAAAAAGGCTGTGCTCATTTAATCATGTATCTAATTTCTATATACAGTATAATGGATAACATATCAGGAGCTGCCTGAATTATGCATGTAGTATGTATGTGCAGGAGAACGTTACACTTTATGTGTCTTTGTACAATGTTTTGCCCAGGGGAATAAAAAGCAGAACAAATGCCAACAGCATTATGAGAAAAGAGTTTAAATACATCAGTTTGAAGTGTGATAATGCTGATGTTTTTAATCTGCTGAGCATTGAGGACTAACCAGGTCAGTACCTGAGAGGGCTACAACAGATTACTGGACCCCTCTGGCAGACTAAACGTTAAGGAAATCCGGTAAACCAACTGAAGGTTCTGTTGTGGAAATGGTTTCCTCATTGGCGTAGCCAAGGTAGGGCCAGGTTAAAAAGAAAGATTAGTCCATCCTGCTTGGGCTTTCGTTGACTCAGTTCATGTTGGTTTGGTGGTGATTGGCAGCATCTATCCTCTCCATCTTCTTTGCACCAGTAACTGGTCGCTATTGCAAGGAGAGACTTCTCGGGGTCGGGCTCCTTAGTTGACCCCACTGCCTTTGCTATAATATATATTATCTTTAACTGTGCATGCAATGTCTTGTATATAATGTATAACTCTGCTCACTTAATGTAACCATGTATTTGTCATCATAACTCTGTGCCCAGGACACACTTGAAAACGAGAGGTAACGCTCAATGTATTACTTTCTGGTAAAACATTTTATAAATAAATAAATTAATGTGCTCGATAAATGGGCTGATCTGGGCTCTGCCCCGGGGTTTCCTCATCCTGCCGTGAATAACTATCTGCATAAAGTCCCCATTGCTAAAGGAATTCCAGGAAGAAAGGCAAGATCCACAATAGGGTGATAAAGCTTTATCCCACCTTTATTCCCATTCATATGGGTGGAAGTAAAGACAGGCTAAAGCTTAATACCCTTTTGTGGATCTGGGACTACGAGATAGAAGAAGAAAGTCTAATGTGAAGTTGACATGAACTGGGGTTTTTTTTTTTTTTTTTTGCCTTTCTTCAGTTATTAGAATATAAATACTGAATATTATCCTGTAGTGGATGAACGAAACAAGTTATTTGAAAATCAGCGTTTCACTACACCTTATATATTTCCTCTATCTACAAAACAGATTTCTGCTTCTTCGTCGGCAAGTAAGTTTGCAATTAACTTTATCTCAACATGAGAATAGGGGGTTACAACTGAAGAATTAATGTTATTTGTTTGTAAAGAGTATGTTAACATCTACAGCTATTTTAACATGATATTTTATGGTGAAATCCCAAAACACAGATGCCCGCTCCCAACTGTGTGAGGCCCCCATTAAATTCTGAGACAGGGGTTTTGTCTACCGGTTCTGGAATTAAATGAGTTTACATCAAATGTGGACCTGACTGAAATAAAATGCATACATCACAGAAAGTTGACATAATTTCAGCCTAATGCCATAATCAGGGCCAATGAGAGGGGGGGGGGGGAGACAGTACAAATTACCAGGGCTTGGTGGTCTGGAAGGGGCCCCGGGGCCCATCTATGTTGCATATGTTTTTGTCACAAATCCTGTGTAAAGATTTTCAGACGGTCTGCCCTTGCTGGGGGCCGAAAAACTTTTTTTCACTGGGGCCCGAACCCGCTATTGGCAGCTTTGGCCATAATTATGTAAATGATTGTGATGTACAGGCATACCCCGCATTAACGTACGCAATGGGGCCGGAGCATGTATGTAAAGCGAAAATGTGCTTATCGATGCATGTACTGTACTGGAATCATCATATACAGTACGTGCAGAACTGATGTAAATAACGCATGTGTAACAGGCTCTATAGCCTCCCCGCTTGCGCACAGCTTCGGTACAGGTAGGGAGCTGGTATTGATGTTCAGGACGTGCTGACAGGCGCATGTGTGAGCTGCTGTTTGCCTATTGGGCGATATGTCCTTACTCGCGAGTGTACTTAAAGTGAGTGTCCTTAAACTGGGGTACGCCTGTATTCCTTAAAGAAGCAACCCCCCACCCCACATTTAGCGGTGTTACTTCCTGGTTTATGCAGGTCGCGGGGCAACAGGAAGTCCCCACAGCTGACGTTGCTGCTTCCTATTGGCCCGTGTGACGCGGGAGATTGAAACCACCATTTTGTTTCTCCTGGGTGGCACGGACATGTTTTGCGCCTTTACCGGTAAATATTTAATGGACCGAAGGAAGGGCAGGGGTGGGTCCAGCTCTGGGGACCCCCAAGTTCCCGTCCTGTAAAAAGAGGGGGTAATAATAAATAAAAACCCTGAGCAGCCAGGATTGCTGCTTTAATCAAATGGGGGACACAACCCTAAATGAATGTAACCAAGATCTTATTAGAACACTTTTATCTTTACTACAGATGCTGAATTTGATTCTCCTACACTAGTTCCAAGAGTACAACAAAATGCTTGAAGCCGCAACATTTGTGAAATCTTATGGGTTTTTAATAAATCAGTTCTGTGGTATTAGATAATAGTGACTGTTTGGTTTTTTTAAAATTCAACTCTTAATGTCATTTTGAACGAGTTTTAAAGCATCGTGTGATTTCTATAGCAGGTTTTAGCCCACCTCCTCAGCAGTGCAAGATCTTTGCAACATAGGACTTACTGTTTGTTATCATTTGTTTCCAATGTTCCCAGCAGTTTGAGCTGCAAACTGTAACAATAGATAATGTTACCTTAGTAATAATATAAGGATACATTGTAGCTGCTGAGTTACACTGGCTGAAGGATCGATTGAAACTGAAAGACGGACAATATGGTAGGCACACAATCTGTATTTTTACACATTTGTAACAGGAGCACCAGACGATTGCCAGTTTAGGTGAAGAATGTAGAACTCTACATTGTCATCGCTTTACATATAAAAAGGGGGGAGGGGGGTGAATGTAGTTTTCCTGCTTAAACAATTCAATTAGAATGTTTGCAAAGTTCTGTGCAATGTGTTCATAAGCCCATTATAAGGTTTAGCATTATAATAGAAAGGTGTGATTGAAGCTGGCAGCTAGCCTCTGCCTTTGGATTGTATGTTGTTAAATGACCCATAGGTCATCACTATCGTAAGGGGCAATTTGCATACTCCTTCCCAACCTGTAAAGTTTATAAAATGCAAAACACAGCTCCATCAAGTGAAATAAAATAGTATTCTTCTACACTATAAAATGTTCAGGTGTAAAAAAAAAAAAAAGCTACAGACAGTCCTCGGTTATCCACCGGAATCCGTTCTGGAAGCAGCGTTGGATAGTGAAACCGTTGTAAAGTGAGTCCCATGTTAATCAGTGGCGGGGAGCGTTGGATAACGCATTCAGGCGTCGGATAACGCATTCCGGCGTCGAAAAACGGCCCATAGGGTTGCATTGTAATGCATTGGATATGCCATTCGTTGTAAAGTGAAACGTTGGGTAGCGAGGACTACCTGTACAATAAGTCAGTCAGTATTCAGGAAGTATAATCGGTTTTAATGTTGTTGATAATGCAAGTTACATTTATTGTTATTGTGAAAATGTTTACATTTAGAGTTGGAATATTGTACAGTGCAGTTTGATTGTTATATTGTTTATTGTGCTATACCGCAATAAAGTATCTGTAACATAAAGTGTTTAAGAGAAAGGAACTAGAGAGATACATCCATTCAGTTAGAGTGACTTTCCGTCAAAGTTAAGATTTAGAATAGGATTTTTTTTTATTTTTTGTATTTTCTATGTCTGTTTTATGTGGAGTTGGGCCTATCTCCTAGATAATAAAAATGTTGAGGACAGGAGTAAAATGTATCTTCTGAAGGAGGAGATAAGCCCGAAAGAAAAGGGGAAGAAAATAAAAGACCACAACCAGGTATGAAGCACTTTCAAGATCGAAAGCTAAGCATAGATAGAGAATCTGAGGCAGCAGTCGGGTATACATTATACTATGTGTATTTTATAACCAAAAGCTGTATAAGTAGCAAATGTAAAGCTGTACTGTGAAAGTTGATATTATATGTATCTGTGTGATAGTAATAAATAAAGTTTAAAAGAAAAAAAAAAAGTATCTGTAACATTTAAAGGTAAAGAATAACATAGAAACTTTCTACTCCCCCACTCTTCACCTTGGCAAGAGCAAATACTGTTAAATTGCCTCAGAGAAGGAGAATGAAAGACAGAAACAGAATAACAAATCAATAAATCATTACACATGGCTTCATTATTGTGGCTGATTGTGTCGCTACGTGTTTTCTGATTTTTATAGATGCCACGAATAAGCACTGTAGTGTGGGATGGATGCAGCTGCATACCCCGAGAGCATGTTATCCTATTCTATAGGAATCCCACAATTATCAATGTCCTGGTGATTAGGATGCTGACCTCTGAATTGGGAGAAGCTGCCTCAGTAATATACAGCGTCAATGTGATCTTGTGCAAATCACTAAGGCCTCGGTCCCGCTGCGCTCGTTGGCGCGGGCGGCCATGTCGCGAGTTCCCCACCAGCAGGGGAATCCTCGCGAGCCGGTCCCGGTCCCCCCTGGCGGCACAGCTGACTACACACTGTGGCGCGTCAGCCGCTAGGAGACACAAGAGAATGGTGTTTCCTAGCGTTGACGCGTCACGTGGTGTGGCTGTGAGCCAATGGGGAGGGGAGGCTTCGGGAGGAGGAGAGGCTTCGGGGAGCGGGGAGGAGTGTGGAGTGAAAGCGTGAGTGCCTGTCTGTGTGTATGTCTGAGTGCGTGCGTGCCTGTCTGTGTGTGTATGTGTGTGCCTGAGTGCGTGAGTGCCTGCCTCTGTCTGTGTGGGTATGAGTGCGTGAGTGCCTGCCTGTGTGTGTGTGCGCGCGTGTGTGTGTATGAGTGCGTGAGTGCCTGCCTGCCTGTGTGTGTGTGTGTATGTATGAGTGCCTGCGTGTGTGTGTGTTTAAACTTACCCTCAGCAGCTCCAGCCCGAGTCCGTGGAGGGAGGGGGGGGGGAGAGTAGCGGGTCCCTCCGCTCAAGCCACGCCCCCCCTCCCTGTCAAACCTCCCACTCCCACCCACCTTCCGCTCCCGCTCCCTACAGACCGCATATCGCGGTCTGTGTATGTCAGCGCACCGCCTGTCTGCAGTGCGGGTGCGCTGCTCTGGGAGCGGGGCCTTAGCCTTAGTGTTGCCATCTGATTCTGCACACTATGTAAACCTGCTAGGTTTGCCCTCAAACTACTGGACAATTAATTACAAATACGTATTGTATCAAGGCCCATAATATTGAGTTTATAGGTATTAGGGCAACAAGTATTAAAATAATAGGGAGCATTCATTGTTTCCCATTATGAATGATTTGGAGAACATAACAGAAAGGCGCTTGCATGTTCCAACCGTGTCATAATAAGCCTGAAATACATCCAAAAACATTCTCCTAATCATTAGTGAGGCTTTCTAATTATGAATCACAATGTCCAATATGAATATGGATTGGTCATTGTAAAAGCCTAAACTGGCAGAGACTTCCTTTTGTGAGAGATATCGTCAATGTAGCTGCGCTCTTACAACAAACCATCCCAATATTCCAAACCAGACTTATGTGGACATCTTCATGTAATAAAAGGATAGCTAGAAACCCTCAAGTCACTTCACTTTGCCTCATTAAAAATAAGACGGCACGCTCCAAGTAAATCCCTAATGCATGGTTAATGTCTTTAAGGCCTGGATTACTTTTCTACTGTGTATCTTTTGTTTGCTTGATGCATTTGTTGTATTACAGTTTACTATGTATTAATGACCGTTTTGTTAACATGATTAACTCTAAATAAAAACACATACATAGATTTCTGTATTGTCTTCTTAAGTTACAAATAATAGAATTGTTCTCTGCCTTACCTGGGGCAGCTCTGCCACAATCCTGTCCCTCCGCACTGGGGGAAGAACGCTCATTGTCAACAACTGTCAAGAGTCAAAGGCTTGGAGACAAAGACTTCCTATGTGGAACAGAATAGTGTACAATTAGTTTTTCGCATCAACCGCACAATAAATCCTTCACTGCCTGAGGCAAGAGCAATTTAAAAAGAGGCCCCTCATTTTCTGAAGGTGATGGAGCAGTATTCTCACCAAAAAGCCATCGTATATATTTATCTGCACTTATCTGAGCCCTGGGACATCTTCCAGACCAGAACTGCACAGGTTTATTAGAAATTTACCTCTAAAATCTGGAGACTTGGAGCGAGTAAAAGTGGAAGCCGTCAGTAACAGCCACTGACTGAGTAGCTTGCAAGGTTACACGGATTCAGTGCTGGGATGCAAATGTTTTAATTAGGAAAGTGCCAAGGTTATTAGGAGGTGAAGACAGAATGAGTTCAGTTCTTGAGGTTTCCAAAACTCAGGTATAGGAAGAGACACAATATGACTACAAAATCCCATGAACTTGGAGCAGAGCCGCTGTAAACAAAGGAGGAGCAGCCTCCCAAACAGAAGCAGTAGTCCAGGGTTGGCCAGCTCCAGTTCTCAGGACTCGGCCTTAGTGTAAGGCGAGCAAGGAGCCGCCTTGGGCCCCGCGCCTTTGGGGGGCCCCGCGCTCCCTCCTCTCGCTCCCGTTGGCACCAAGATTCTACTTTCACCCGTCCGGAGGGGGGGAGCTGGAGGTTGGAGCGCGGGGCCCCCTCTACTCCAGCTCCCCTCTCCGGTCATAAGTTGGATCCCAGCGCCTAGAGGAGGAAGCGTGGTGCCCCTGGATCGTCAGAGAGCCGGTACCATAGTGTTGCCCTGGGCCCCGCAAAGCCTATTAGGCTGGCCCTCACTCACCTCATGGGCCATCAACAGGTCAGGTTTTCAGGATATCCCTGCTTCAACACAGGTAGCTCAATCAGTGGCTCGGTCTTTGACTGCACCAGCTATGCTGAAGCAGGGATGTCCTGAAAATCTGACCTGTTGGTGGCCCTTGAGAACTAGAGTTGGCCGCCCCTGCAGTAGTCAATAAACACACAAAGAATTTAGAAGGCCGAAACATCAACGTATGTTCCTATTCCTATATCTGCCATCCAGGTCCACGGCAGCTGCCACTCAACTGGTATTCATTCATTCTTTCAGGGAGCATAGTATAAACAGTACCAATCAAAGGTAGCCATGTTTGATTTGGGCAACACGTGGCAGGAGAACAGCTGCCACTCTCTGGCAAGACCTGGTTGAGCAGCTTGATTTGCGCAAAGCAGCTATCCCCATAAATGCTTTCTCTCTACATCACCATAAATGCTTATGAGATTATTTGAATGTATTACTAGGCTGCATCATGGAACAGAACACGTGTAACATGCATGATGGCCTCCTTTATCATTCTTTGCTGATCTTTTCATGTGTGATAAAGCAACAAATTATTTTTTTATCTTCGTTTCTATTATTCCAATATTTCCACTATATTTACTGTACGTTGCTTGTTGGAGGATAGCTGTCACTTTTTTTTACCCAACAAACCCTAATTGTACCTAATCGTTTCGATGATCCACATCCAAGATTTTGATATATCTGTTTTAACAAAATGCCATGAAGTTAAAGCAGCAATAGGGGATTCATTTTATCATCACTTGAGTCTAGGCACAAAGTTCATTTTTCCTGTCTTGCCTTCAAATACTTTCTGGGCAAGCTATCCGTCTACCTGAAAAAGCTCCTCACCCCTACCACATGCAGCACCTATCATCTGAGATCTGACTCCAAAAGACTGTTCATGGTCCCAAGGTTCAGCAAAGTATCCGACCGCTCCTCCTTCTCTTACCGTGCACCCCAAAACTAGAACAACCTACCAGAGACTCTCACATCCACCACCAGTTTAAGTTCTTTCAAAACTAAAGCTGTCACACATTTTAATCTGGTCTGTAACTATTACATACGCCTATAACATATATTATCTCTAACTGTGCATGCAATGTCTTGTATATAATGTATAACCCTGTTCACTTAATGTAACTATGTATTTTTAACCATTTATTTGTCATCATAACTCTGTGCCTGTGACATACTTGAAAACGAGAGGTAACTCTAAATGTATTACTTCCTGGTAAAACATTTTATAAATAAATAAATGAAATGTATTTTTTATTACAGGATTGAAGCAGGGGGTTTCCGGAGCTGAACTGTGCTCATTACACCTCTGGGGACCCTCTGCTCCCAGAGATACTTACCTCCGTAGGGGGTGCCGGTATCCCTGCAGCCATAATAGCAGCGTTTAAATGCCCTGCGTCACACGGGCTAATAAGACACTCTAACCTCATCCTGTATGGGTTCCTATTGGCCAGTGTGACCAGGATATTTAAGCTTGCAGAGAGATACTAGCACCCCCTGTATCCCTCTGGGTACCTGGAGCTGAAATTAACACAGTTCAGCTCCGAAGACCCCCCTGCTTCCATTCTGTAATACAAAAATAAATAAAGTGGCACTATTTCTTTTATTTACAATTCCATTTTCTTTTCAAATATTTATTTTTTATTTTTAGACAGTTCTGTTTTTTCAACATAAATATTACTTAATAAAGTGCAGTCTGTACAGCTAAATGTAGCTCACTTAGATTGTAAGCTCTTCGGGGCAGGGACTCGATTTCCTATTGTTACGTTTGTGTCTGAAGCTCTTATTCCCATTAAGTGTTATATTACAGGGGTGTGCAAAGTTTTGTTTTTGCCCCCCCCCCCCCCCGTGTGCCAACTCCAGAGCTCGCACCCGCCCTCCCTCCCCAGTGACCTGGCGTCAAATGACGCCGAGCGCGTTTCCATGACGACGCTCCCGTCACATGACCCCGCTGCGTCATTTGATGGCGCATTGTCACGGCGACGTGACCAGAAGCCGGCTGAATCCAGGTAAGTTGCGGTTGCAGAGACCTCGCGCGGTCCCCCGGCATTTTATTTAAATGCCTCGGGGAAGAGCGAGGGGCCTCTGCAACCGCCCGCGCCCCCCCCCAGTAAAATCCGGCGCCCCTCTCCCCCCCCCCCCCCCCCGTGCCAGCCATCTTAAATGGGACCTACTGAATATACGTTAGAAGATTAGTTTTCAGAATACGACGAATGCAATGATTAAACCTCAGAAATGCTTTGCTCCTCCATACAGTATACTGCGCACCCCTCTCACAGCAAAAGAACAGTGATTCCTCTATCATGTAGCATGGAGCTTAAATGTCTATTTCTTGTCTCCTTTAAAGCGGCAAACCAAGAGAGCGATTGTTTCTGCCATTGTTATTATTTTTCACACAGTATTGAAGCAGGGGATCTCCGGAGCTAAACCCCATTCATTTCAGCTCCGGGCAGGGCCGGCCTTAGGGCAAGATGAGCAAGCCCCACGATCCCTCCTCTTCTTCGTGTCAGCACAGGGAACCAACTTTCACTTGACTGGAGTTGGGGAGCTGGAGAAGGGAGCACAGGGCCCCCCCCTCCTCCAGAAACCCCTCCCCCTCCTCCCACCCCCGTCAGAAGTTGTATCCCGACGCCGAGAGGAGGGATTGCGGGGCCCCCTGACCCGCAAAGACAGATAGGTGTGGGGAGGGGTGTGTTTTATCCGTTACCTCTTCCAGAGTGGGCCGCCTCCTGTAGCGTCGCTTTGCCATGGTGACCGACGTCGAATGACACCGCGATGTCTCCTGGCTTCCTATCAAATCCTGTATCACAGACTCAATTCTCCTCCTCACTTTTAAAGCTTTTCACTCTTCTGCCCCTCCTTACATCTCAGCCCTAATTTCTCGTTATGCACCATCCCGACTCTTGCGTTCTGCTCAAGGATGTCTTCTCCCTACCCCCTTTGTATTTAAAGCCCTCTCCCGCCTTAAACCTTTCTCACTGACTGCCCCGCACCTCTGGAATGCCCTTCCCCTCAATACCCGACTAGCACCCTCTCTATCCACCTTTAAGACGCACCTTAAAACACACCTGCTTAACAAAGCATATGCGTAGCTCCATGGCTGATACTTTACACCTCACACATTAACCTTGGCCCCTTGCAGACCCACATACCAGAACACCTTCCTACTGTCTATGAACGTTCTTCCTACTTACCAATTAGATTGTAAGCTCTTCGGGGCAGGGACAAGTTTTCCTAAATGTCACTTATGTCAGAAGCACTTCTTCCCATTATGTGTTATTTCTATTATTTGTTATTTACATGATTATGTCACGTGTATTACTGCTGTAAAGCGCTATGTACATTATTGGCGCTATATAAATAAAGATATACAGTACATACATACATACATGTCATGACACTGTGATGCTGGTGGAGGAGGGCTGCTCATGAAGGTAAGTCCCCTTAACTTTTTTACAGGAGGCACCCCACTGCCAGCGTGCCACCTTGGGGCCACAAAGCCTAATGCCGGACCCGGCTCCGGGGACCCCCTACTTTTGGAGATACAGACCTCCACAGGAAGTGCCGGTAGCCGTATGGCTAGAAGGGTTCATGTAATGACGGAGTTTCACAGCTCCCGCGCCCTGAGGGCCAATTGGAAGCCGTGATGTCATCCAGTGAGGCTTCCTATTGGCCTGAGTGATGCGGGAGCTTTAAACTTTGCTGAGATACAGGCACCCTCTTTGGAGGTGTGTATCTCGGGAAGCAGGGGGTCTCCGGAGCTGAAATGAATGGGGTTCAGCTTTGGAGACCCCCTGCTTCAATACTGTGTTAAAATGAAAAATAAAATGCAAAAAGAAACTCCGCTTGGATTGCTCCTTTAAGAAAAAAAATACTTCTTTATTTATGGCAAAGACTAAAGATCCACCCCATATTCAACCTCAGAAGGAAAGACTTTCTACCAGGGTGTCTGCAGGATAGAAAAACATCTTACCTCATTAATGAAACATCTCTGTGGAAGAAGTTTACATAAGTCATGGTGTGTATAGGATAACCACTGGTTGATTTCCCCCCCCCCCCCCCCCCCCTCACTGTAAAACAATGAAGCACAAAAGCTTCCTCTGCCAGACTGGGGTGAAGTTTGCTGGATTGATGCAGTAATATGAGAGCAGGAAATTCCTAGGGATCTAAACCAAGTCTAACACAGTCAGCTCCAAAGCCTGCAGCACTGAACCAAGCCAGGAACAGTGTCCTTATGCACAGGCATGGCAACGGCTTGCAGCAACACAGGGCTTCCTCACAACCAGTGCATGGCAAATACATCTAGCCATCACCTACCGGTTATCCCCATTTCCCTGACTACATCCACACAATGTAAAATGCAACTATTTACTATTACCACATACTTTGGAATACTTACTAATACTAATTTATATATATAAATATATATATATATATATATACACACACATACACACACACACACACACACACACACACACACACACACACACACACAAGAACTCTCTTCCCATGAGTGCTAATTCTCATGCATGTCTATAAATACTGCGCTATATGAATGCACACACACCTGTCTCTTACACATACAAATGTACAATGTAATTATATCCCTATATACCAATAGGGACTACATAGTATCCACACACATGTATAGTAATGCAACACCCTCTTACATTTCAACACTCACCAACACCAATGGTATACACTCCCCCTCCACACACACCTTTTGTAAAGAGCTGTATACACTGTGAGCACTTTATAAATGTATATTTACACACATACACACATACACACATACACACACTCTTACATCACAAAAATTCAGGGACCATTTAACACCTAAAGTCATAAATCACATACTGCACAGGGGGGAGGGATAGGTTTCATCCACTGATAACATTCCAGACTATTTTAAAGTAAAACTTTTCTTGCTTTATCCATTGTAACATCGCCCAAAGAAGAGATCAGTGCATCTCGAAAGCTCGCACAAATAAAAGCATTTAGTTAGCCACAGAACAGTATCGATTTGTTTGTGTGTGTATATAAATATATATATAAATAAAATATTTTACCAGGACAAAATACATTGAGATTCACCTCTTGTTTTCAAGTATGTCATGTGCACAAAATTATAGATATAGATCTCTGTTTTTCAAGTGGGGTTCCTAAGAACACTTGGGTTCCCCGGGTGTCCTTAAAGGGTTAAGTGCAATCGTTAGGTCAATTAAAAATGTTACCAAATACAGAAAAATGTACAATGCATCAGATCTCAGAGGCGCTATTAGAGAGGGTTGGGGTTCCTTACCATGCATCTGATCTCAGACGCGCTATTAGAGAGGGTTGGGGTTCCTTACCATGCATCTGATCTCAGACGCGCTATTAGAGGGGGTTGGGGTTCCATTCCATGCATCTGATCTCAGACGCGCTATTAGAGGGGGTTGAGATTCCTTACAATGGATTTGATCTCAGACGCGCTATTATAGAGGGTTGGAGTTCCTTACAATGCATCTGACCTCACGTGCGCTATTAGAGAGGTTTGGGGTTCCTTACAATGCATCTGATCTCAGACACGCTATTAGAGATTGTTGGAGTTCCTGACATCTGAGCCCACGTGATATATTAGAGAGGGTTGGGGTTCCATTCATGCAACTGATCTCAGACATTCTATTAGAGATCGTTGGAGTTCCTTACAATACATCTGAGCCCAGATGCTCTATTAGAGAGGGTTGGGGTTCCTTACAATACATCTGAGCCCAGATGCTCTATTAGAGAGGGTTGGGGTTCCTTACAATACATCTGAGACCAGATGCTCTATTAGAGAGGGTTGGGGTTCCTTACAATGCATCTGATCTCAGACGCGCTATTAGAGGGAGTTGGGGTTCCTTACAATGTATCTGATCTCCGACGCGCCATTAGAGAGGGTTGGGGTTCCGCAGAATTTCATAATATAATTATGCGGTTCCTTAAACATTAAAAGGTTGGAAACCAATTATATATATAGATAAAATGAAGTAGCTCGTAATGCATTATGTGATGAAGTAATTTAATTTATAATATTTAGTTAGCAAAACCATCGATATGATTATCTAATTAGTACTAATGCGTGTGCGTGTGCGTGTGCGTGTGTGTGTAGAGGTATCTGTACCGTGTTAGCTGAGCTTTATAATCAAAAACAGATAATCGATACCGTTCTGTGGCTAACGAAATGCTTTTATTTGTGCGAGCTTTCGAGATACACTAATCTCTTCTTCGGTTGATGTTACAATTGATTCAGCCAAATAACTTTCTTGAAACAAAGCATCTGTGGGTGAAGGCTATCCCTCCCCCTCGTGCAGTATGCGATTTATGACCTGAGGTCACACACACACACACACACACACACACACACACACACACACACACACACACACACACACACACACACACACACACACACACACACACACACACACACACACACACACATACACATATTCTCTTACATCACAAGCATTCAGGGACCATTTAACACTTCAGGTCATACATTTCATACTGCACAGGGGGGAGGGATAGCATTCACCCACAGGTGCTTTTTTTTAAGAAAGTTTTTGGCTGAATAAATTGTAACACCAACCGAAGAAGAGATCAATGTATCTAATTTCTTTAGCCACAGAACGGTATTGACTATCTGTTTTTGATTTTGTGTGTGTGTGTGTGTGTGTGTGTGTGTGTGTGTGTATATATATTACTTTATCATGGTGTAATAATGATACTAGCAGTCACACATGTATATAAGGGACATGTTCCGTTTGTAAACGTTGCTTTGGTCTTTTACATGACACAGACTGCAGATAGCCAGCTCCCATCACCATGAAATGAACAGAAGGATGTTCACCCTGCCAAGGCTGCCAACGTGACAAAGTCCACACTGCCATATCTACAGTACTACCCACAGGCTGCAGCTGCCCAAGTGATGGGGCGGTGGACTTACCTCGCAGACTGCAGCCCCCACAGGTTCCGAAGACGAGGTGCCACAGGCTGCTATTCACCAACACACAGAGCAGACCCGGGAGATGGTGGAGGAGGCGGACCTGCTGCCTGCAGCTGCTTCTTGTTACTGAGAGGTGACTCACAGAAATGTCAGGCTCTCCCAGACGCCTGGTTATTCTTCCAGTTGCTTCCTCTCTGCAGTTAGCTGTGGGTGATGGTGTAGCAGAGATGTGGCTGATTCCCTGCGGTGCAGTCTGCACATACTCAGGAAGTCCCAGTGATGCCCCATGCAGAGGTCCCAGTGATGCCCCATGCAGTGATGCCCCATGCAGCGAGGACAGTCAGAAGAGGACACACGTCCCGACAAGGATGGGGAATTGTCATTAATGTGTCATACCTTCCCCCTTCCTAGTTACCACATGCCTGGATCTGTTACATCCTCTCACACATATCATATGGAAAATACATGATATAAACACGCCACTTATCACTTGTTTCAATTCTTCCAGACAGTGGAGAGACATCACTAACACTCCATGTTACCTTCTTGAGGATTTTGCACTACATAGAAGTAGCCTTCTTAAGGATAAAAACGCCAACCAAAAATCCAAAATGAAATGTAATCACATAATATCACATGAGCTTAATTATGTTTAAATGGTTTATGATTTTTTTTTAAGTAATTTTTTTAAAATAAATCAATGCTGTAGTATAAGATAATACTTAATGCATTTTAATATATATATACAGTGTTCGACAAACCTATACATTTGCACGCCCCGGGCGAGTGGATTTAACATCGTGGCGAGCTCCTATTGGCCCAAGCAGCACACGTTTGGTACTAGGTGGCAAGTAGATTTTTTTGTGTGGCGAGTAGATTTTTTGATGATTTGTCAACCACTGTTATATATATATATATATATATATATATATATATATATATATATATAATTCAACTCTTAATGCCATTTTTAATGCGTTTAAAAGTATCCTTTGATTTCTATAGCAGGTGCTATAGGGAGCCCACTCCCAAACAGTACAATATCTTTGCAACAGTTTTTTGTTTGGGATAATCTGTTGCCAATATTCCCAGCAGTTTAAGCTGCAAACTGTAACAAGATAATATTACCTTAATAATATAAGGATACATTGTAGCTGTTGAGTTACACTGACTGATAGCAGCCATTATGTTTGTAAGACCATACGGATTTTGGCATATTTATAACAGGAGCACCAACTATTGCCATCTTAGATAAAAATGTAGAATTATACATTGGCACATGCTTTACATAAACAAATCAGAAAAAGAAAAAAAGGGTGGGAATGTAGTGTGGCTGCTTTACATGGTAAATTTTCTCTTACTAACAAACACCACAAATATTTTAATTTCTTTAAACCTTTTCTTCTCTCTCACTTATACTGTATGCCTTTACCTCAAAGCCCTATAGTGCAATGGGCCTTGTGCCAACCCAACTATCAACAGATTAGTGCTGACGGTCGACTTTTCAAAACCTGGTCCATGACGTAAAAATGCATAGATTATTTGTATTTCACAATGTATCAATAAATAACTAGCTATGTATCCTAGTTTGTTTCGGTGTACAAACACAGGGATGCAACCCTGAAGAAGGTATTTGTGCACCGAAACGTCGGATGGTTTGTGACTGTAATCAGTCAATAAAATTAACTTTTTATAAATTATTGCATTTCTTTTGGTGTGCTCAGCTTCCCTTCTGTTCAGTATTATGATCATACAATATATGATCGATTAGGAGACCTACAAACACAGTAGGAATAAAAGTGCATTTATTAACCCTTTGACTGCCAAAAGGGCCGCGGCACCAGACTGCCACCGCCCCTCCAGCACTGGTTGCCACGGGATCGCTCCGTCACCGATGACGGAATGGAAAGGGGAGGAGTCCTTCTTGTGTTCCTCCTCGTTGTAGCTTGCTTCCTCTCCTCCTGACGTCATCTCCCCTGGAGAAACGAGCGGCCATTTTATGATGTAGCTGCTACTTCATAAGAACCTTGGAGTGCCAGACCCGGTAACGTAATAGCCATGTCCCAGGGCCCCCAAAGGGTTAAAAATGCAGAGTGGGAGGTCAAGGGCATGGGAAATCAGCAGTATAGGCATACATCATTTTTTTTATGAGATGCAACTTGTCAGCTGGGCTTTGGATGCAGAAAGTGAAGGTGCTGGATGAATATTGAGTGGTAGAGATTTCCACAGGTAGGGAGAAATGAGGGGAAACGGTTTGAGACGTGAGAGGGTTGTAGAGGTAAAAAGGGCAAAGACGAGACATCATTGGAATGAGTGTAAGAGATGAGAAGGGGTGTATGGAGAGATCATGGTTGAGGTATACGGTGGTGCAGAGGAGGGCAGAGTCTTAAAGGAAAAGGAGGGTCTTTGTGTAGTTGTCACAGAGGTATATGAGAAGCCAGCACCATTTCAGGAGGTCAGGGGCAGATACGTGTCAAGCAGAGGCGGAGGTATATATATATTTTTTTTCCAATCTTTTTTTCCTTTATTGGAGACATATAAAGATTACAAACAGTGGTTACAATCCGGACAAAACACTGCGCAATGAGGTCATTGGCCCTTGACTGTTGAGTATATCAGATGTCTCAATAAATCCATTTCCTGGTTATTTAGTAGAAAAACAGAGGGAGACATAGGATGGGACGATAGGTGGGGATGACAAGAAGAGGGGAAGAAGGGGGGGTGGGGGGGGAGGGGGGAGGGTATCTCTCTGATCGTTTCCAAGCTATGGTTGTTTAGTTATTGGTTAGAACCTGTGGCAGGGGTAGAGCTTCTGAGTTGGGCCAGGGTTCCCATGTGTTGTAAAATTGGGGCATTTTTTGTTTCAGCATGGCCGTAAGTTTTTCCATGTTCATAACCATGTTTATCCTATTCACTACTGTCCTTCTTGAGGGTGCCTTTACTTGCTTCCAGGCCGCCGCAACTGAGCATCTCGCCGCCGTTAGTATAGCGGAGATCAACCTGGTCACGGGGGCTGGGAGGTCCTCTATTGGTTTGCCCAGCACATATGTCAGGGTGTCCAGGGGGATCTCCAGGCCCAGGGTATCGTCCAGGAGTCTTTGGATTCTAGCCCAGAACTTCTGGATCTCTGGACACGACCACCAAATATGGGCCATGTCACCCTTTTGTCCACATCCTCTCATGCACAGGTCATTTGTGCCGGGTAAAATCTGGCTCAGTCTACTCGGGGTCAGGTACCACTGAAATAGTATTTTGTAAATGTTTTCTTTCGTGACGGTACATATTGAAGTTTTGGAAGCTGCTTCCCAGACGTCCTCCCAGTCCTCAAGGTCTATTGGTGTGTTGAGGTCTGCACACCATTTTTGCATGTAGGTATGGGTGGGTGGGTGGTATTGTTAGGGAGTCTTCGGTTATTCTGTAGATTCCTGAAATTAGTCCTTTTTGGTACTCTCTTTTCGACAGAGAGACTCAAATCTGGTCAGCGGGGGGAATTTCGAGGTCGGGGATAGAGCTCCAAGGAAATGCCTTATCTGTAGGAATTTGAATATGGGGAGATTGGGGGCTGTAAATTTAGTTTTGAGCTCTTGGAAGAACAGAGCTTCGTTATTCTCCAGCAGATCCGCAACCATGCTAATGTCTAGGTCCTGGAATTGACCAAACTGGGTTTGGGAGCACCCAGGAGGGAATTCTGGGTTCCCAAGTATGGGGGTGAGTTGGGAGGGGGATGAAGTTAGGCCATATTTCCCTCTGTTCTTGAACCAAGTGGACCACGTGCATTTCATTGCTCCAAGCTCGAGCTTCTGTGGTCTTTTTTCCTTGTACTCTTGGGACCATAATAGTACTGGGAGGGGGATGGGGGATGCGTGGTGAAACTCTATTTCTAGCCAGCAGGTAGAGCTCGGGGGGTTGTTCCAAACCACTGCTTGCCTAAGTTGGGCTGCATGGTAGTATCTAACCACGTCAGGGACCCCCAGTCCTCCTCTTGTCTTTGCGGACAGGAGTACCGACCTCGGGACTCTAGGCTTACGTTGTTTCCATATGAAACGTAGGATATGTGATTGTATATTTCTTAATTCGACTAGGGGAACTGGGACTGGGAGTGTTTGGAAATAATACAATAGGCGGGGGAGGATATTCATTTTAGCGGAGACAATTCTGCCAAACCAGGAGATCTGGTATTTGTTCCAAACGTCTAGGTCTCTTTTGATTTGGTCAAATAGAGGGCGGTAGTTTGCTCTGTACAGTAAGTTGTATGAACTGGTAATTTTAATTCCCAAGTATTTTATGTGGGATGAGTTCCACTTATACTTGTAATTTAATTGCAGGAGTTTCCAAATGGGATCAGGGAGGGATATGTTCAGCGCTTCGGATTTATCCGTGTTTATCTATAGTCTGAGACCTGACTGAATTGGTCCAATAGTTTCTGTAGATTAGGGAGGGAGATGTGTGGGTCAGCTAGGGTCAGAATAACGTCGTCCGCGAAAAGGGATATTTTATAGTTTTTATCGGCGATTGTTATGCCTTTGATGTTTGGGTCGGCTCTAATTTGAGATGCTAGTGGTTCAATAGAGATTGCGAAAAGCAGAGGGGAGAGGGGGCAGCCCTGTTTGGTTCCATTTCTTATTTGGATTGGGTTGGATTGTCCTTCCGGGAGTTTTAAGTATGCGGTGGGGTTCTGATATAGGGCTCAGACACCCACGAGAAAAGGGCCTGAGAAGCCGAATTTAATCATGGTTTGGTCGAGGAAGGTCCATTTGAGCCGAACAAAAGTCTTCTCGGCATCTAGGCTGAGAATCATGGCCTGGAGTTTGTTGAGATGCACGTGGTCAATAATATCAATGATTTTACGGGTATTGTCAGAGGCCTGTCTTCCTGACACGAAACCCACTTGGTCCATATGAATTAGTCTGGGGAGAATAGGGTTTAGCCTGTTTGCAAGGATCTTGCTGAAGAGTTTAAGGTCTGTGTTAAGCAGGGAGATCTGTCTGTAATTACCGCATTGTAGCGGGTCCCTTCCTTCCTTATGAATAATGGCTAAGTTGGCAGCTGAAATTGTGCCCGGGATCGGCTCTCCTTCTAGGAAGGAGTTGAACATTTCAATTAGGTAAGGGGAAAGGGACGATATGAATTTTTTGTAGTAGGCGTTCGAAAAGCCGTCTGGGCCTGGGGTTTTAGCTATTTTGAGAGAGCTTATGGCTTGGGTCAGTTCATCCTGTGAGATTTTGTGATTGAGAGCTGTAAGCTCCTCGTCGGTGAGAGAGGGTAGGTTACATCGCGCCAGAAATTGCGAGGCAATATCTGCGTCGTCTGTGTCTAGGTTAGGGGGGTGGAGATTATAAAGGTCTGTGTAATAGTTTGCAAATTCTTGAGCGATTTCTTTCGCCACATAAGTAGTGTGGCCGCCTTTTGTGCGGATCTTTGTGATTTGGGCCTTTGCCTTAATACCTCTTAGTTTTGACGCTAGGAGTTTGTCTGCCTTATTGCCCCTATCGTAGAATCTTTGGTTGGTCCATTTGAGCGCTCTCTCTACCTCTTCTAATTGGGATAATTTTAGCTCAGATCTTGTTTTGTCAAGTGTTCGGAGTAGTCTTTTAGAGGGGGCCTTTTTGTGTTGTTGTTCGAGGGCTAGTATCTTGTCCGTTAGTGCTTTCTGTACTTTTAGCTTGTTTTTTTTCTTGTGGGTTGCTAGAGAGATTAGGTCTCCTCTGATTGTCGCTTTGTGGGCTTCCCAGATCGTTGACGCTGCTGAGACAGACCCTTTATTTATTTCAAAGAATGAGGCTAATTTTCGCTGAATTGATTCCACAACTTGCAGGTCATTGAGGAGGGAGTCATTAAGTTTCCATTTATACGTGGAGCTCTTAACAAAAGGTAGAGAGAGGGTCAATTCGACTGGGGCATGGTCAGACCATGTGATCGGGCCTATGTTGGAGTGGGAGGCCGCCTGGAGAACGTTTGTGGTGCCTAGCAAATAGTCGATCTGCGAGTAGGACTGATGTGGGGCAGAGAAGAATGTGTAGTCCCTCTGGCCTACGTGCTGGGCCCTCCAAATGTCCGTGAGGGAAAAGTTCTGTAAGATCTCTCTGAACTTTTTCGCCTTTGTTGGGTCTGGGCTGTGTGTGTGGTGGAGCGCATGTTAGACTTGTCTAGGTCTGGTGAGAGAACCATATTAAGGTCTCCGACCAGTAGCAGGGAGGCGAGTATTGATTGGTCTAGGGAGTCTAGAAGGTCCTGTATGAAGTGAACCTGGTTTTCGTTGGGGGCATATACGTTGATGATAGAGATGGGGTTTCCTGACAAGGAGCCCTGCAGAAGTAGGTATCTTCCCTCCGGGTCTCTAGTTATATTAACGGGGACAAAGGGGACATTGTTTTTTATCAATATAGCGACTCCTCTTTTTTTAATGGGGGAGGAGGCATAGAAGGACTGAGGGTAGGCATGTTTGAACGTATTAGGGGGGTCATTTGAGTTAAAATGGGTTTCTTGAATACAGATAATGTCGCCCTTAGTTTTTTTAAGTTCTTGTAGTGCTAATTTGCGTTTCTTAACTGAGTTGAGGCCCTTAACATTGAGGGAGATAATTTTAATTGACGACATTATTTGGGGGGGCTGTTCCCAGATTTGAGTGGTCTGGGCCCCGTGTGCTTCCCATGACGGGGGAGGTTTGGTTCCTTAAGGGGAGGGGAGCAGATGGCCATGTTTCCTGCCTCATGATCCTTACTGATGGGAGAGATCGGGGAGAGGGGGGGGGGGTGGGGCTGGGTGGGGCTGGGAGGGGGGAGGGGGAGGTAGACACACATGGGGAGAAAGAGAAGCGGGCTTTCGGGGAGCCCAATGGTAAATTCCCTTGGCACCATTGTGTCAAAGGAAGGGGGTTCAGAGCCCCTGGAGAGGGGGGGAGGGGGGAAAGGGGGGAGGGGGGGATGGGGGGAGGAGGAGGGTAGCTTGGAGGGGTGGATGGGGACGGGAAGGGGATGTGCGGGCCCGGGGAGCGGGCCTTGGTGTAGGGGCGACCCCGTGACTTGGTACTCTGTACAACGAAGGTTGGGCGTATGGTTTCTCTGGTGGCATATAGATCTATAGAGGTGGGCTCAGATTGCCCTGCTAACCTTGGGGTGTGGGCGGAATGGGGAATTGGGGAAGGGGGAGGCGGGGAGGGGACACGACATTGGCATGGGTGGAACACATTTTCGACATTTCACAATTGATTTTGGACTGGATCAGGTAGTTCTAGAGAGAGTGAAGATCTGTCATGGTGGTCCTGGGGTACCCTGTTTGTCAGAGTACGGATGTAGTGGGAGGGGGGAGGGCGGGTGAGGGGGGGGGCGGGTGAGGGGAGGGCCGTGGTGGTGTGGGGGGGGGGACTCAGGGGGATCCAACATTTATGAGCATCTAGTGCTTTTTCATCACATTCATAGCAGTACTCAGTTACAACAGGTTATCTACACAACATTTTGACCTGTGGTTATGCACAGGGAACCCCTGAGGGCGCGTATTTCTGCATTTGCGAGCTGACGGTGCTCTTGCATCTGGAGGTTGAGAGGGGGAAGGGGGGTTGAGAGGGGGGTAGGAAGGGGGCTTGATGGGGGAGGGGGGCTCAGGGGGGATTCGGAATCTATGGACATGCAGTACATTTTCAACATATTAATACCATCTAATGATTACCACAGCTTATTTACACCATATATTTAACTGTTGTTCGGCGCAGATGGCCGCTGGGGGCGCGAAATTCTGCCGTGACGGACTTACAATGCCCTTGCAGCCGATGTGTGTGGGGGGGGAGGAGGGGGAGGGGGGATGGGAGGTGGAGGGGGAGGGGCAAGGGTGGGGGGAGGGGAGGGGGACGGTGGGGCAAGGGTGAGGGGGGGCAAGGGTGGGGGGAAGGGACCGGGGGGGAGGGGGGAAGTAGGGGGGGGAAGAGAGGGGGGGGGGAGGGGAGAAGAGGGGGGGAGGGGAGAAGAGGGATGGAGGGGGCAGGAGAGGGGGAGGGGGAAATAAGGGAGGGGGGGATTGGGGGGGGGAGAGGGAGGGGGGAGGGGGAAGGGTGGTGAGTGATCGTTGGTACATAACCTTTGACAGATGCAACAGTTTATATTCCCTTAACTTTAAACTGAAGTTCGGCGCAGAGCGCCCCTGAGGGGCGTATAGGTCCACGGTGGACGTCTTAGGTTACCTCTTAAGTCAAGGTGTATGGGGGACATAGGGGAAGGGGGGGGAGGAGAGGGGAAGGTTATAACGTTAGTTGAAGTGGGACTCATTTACAGGATGATTTAACCTAATTTTGGACCAGGGAGCTACAGGGGGAGGGGGGTGTTGGGCTGAGGGGAGAGGGGAGAGAGGGGACGCATTCGTGGGGACTGAGCGTTAGGGAAGATGCATCCCTTTATCTTCAGTTTGTGGGTGTCTTCATTCAGGGGGGGGGGTCGATCATAGAGCATAGAGTGGGGGTACACAGAGAATACAGCCAAGCTTGCGGTAATGGATATAAACAGAACAATTGAAGCGGGCTCGGAGCTGGGTAAGGGGGGGACCTTTGAACCGGGCCGGGGGCCAAAAGGGAAGGGGGATGGGGAGGGACAGGGGGGGTAGCTTGGTTTATACGACCTTTCAGCGGGGACTGGCGACGGGGGGAGGGAGAGCCGTCTACCCGGAGTTTTCTGGGTTTGTGTCGCTGCTTATAGTCCTAGAGTTCTAGAGCTGCTCTGTCCAGGCTGTTGAGGATCGGGAAGTCGGGTTCCCCGGGAGGGGAGGTCCTGCGCTTTGGGTTGTCCAGTGTCTCTGGTCCTTTAAGGCCCCCCCTCTCTTGGACAATCGGGTCCGTCGGTCGGCGTGACGCGTTAGATAGCTGCCATCTGCTGGTCCCGGTCTGTCTTCATCAACTGCTCCTCGGGGATGACTCGACTGCGCTGAGGGATGGACGTCAGCTGAGGTATGGTGGTAGCAGATGCGAGGGGGTTAGACTGAGCAAGGTAAGGAAGGGGGGGGAATGTGCTCGAGGCCGTTCGGGGGGGGACCTCGTGCGAGATAGGGGGGGAAGACGAGGGGGGGGGAGGAGGGAGAAGGGGGGAGGAGGGAGGGGGGGAGAGGGGTGGGGGGGAAGAGGAGTGGGGGGGATGAGGAGAGGGGGGGATGAGGAGAGGGGGGGAGGAGGAGAGGGGGGGCAGGAGGGGGGGGGATGAAAGGGGGGAGTAGAGTAGATCCAGCCGGGTCGTCTCTTTAATGGCTCAGGGGTTAGTGCAGGAGAGTTAGTGAGGGTGAGAGGGATGTCCGGTAAGGAGGGAGCCAGGTGGGGGCGTAGGGGTGATAGGGCTGTTCGGGACACAGTTGTGTGATGTTGGACTCAGTGGACCCTTTGGTTAGCAAGTCGTTCTGAAGCTCTTGGAGTTTCGGCGGGCTCGGATCGTGGTGCCCGGGGGGTGCGATCTTCTCCTCGCAGGGGGGTGATGCCGATGGCTTTTAGGAAGTCGTTGGTGTCCTCCGGGTCCGAGATTGTGTAGAATCTTCCGTTCCTTGGGACTATCAGTTTAAAGGGGAAGCTCCAGCGGTAGGTGACTCCCCGGTCACGAAGGAGAGCCGTGAGAGGCTTCATCTCCATTCTCTTCATGACCATGGACCAGGATAGGTCGCTGTAAATCTGGACTGTATGGTCATCCATCTTGACGTCTCCCGCTCATCTCGCGGCCGCTGAGATCTTTTCTTTCGTGGTGTAGACGTGGAATCTCACGATCACGTCCCTTGATCGGTTAGGGTCAGGAGATTTTGGACCGAGGGCTCTGTGTGCCCTGTCGAGCTGGAGCTTATGCTCGGATAATTCGGGGACAAGATTTAGAAAGAGTTTTTTAAGGTAAGGCTGGATGGATTCTGGCGGGACTGATTCAGGGATTCCTCTGAATCGTAGGTTCTGCTTACGGTCCTGATTTTCGTGGTCCTCGAGGGTGTTCTTGAGGGCAGCAGTCTCGTGCCCCATCCTTGCCATGTCATCCTCCGTATTCGATTGGGCTGTTGAGATGGTATTTATTTGTGTTTCAACTGCCTCTGTCCTTGCAGTTAGGGTGCTCAGGTCCGTTCTGATGTCTCGTAGGACCTTCTCCAAGTCCTGCAGAAATCCCCTCCTCATCTTGAGGAGTAGAGCCTCAAAAAATTCTTTATTGAGCTCCTGCTGGGCCGGGACAAATTGGCCGAGCACGCGGCCTCCGCGGCGTGCTCGTGCTCCTCGGAGCCATCTTGCGACTCCGAGGACGGCTCCATCGGTCGCTGAGTCGGCTGGAAGAACTTCGAAACGGGGTTCTGTATTTTCTTTTGTTGTTTCCCCGCCATGACCAAGGTTTTAGAAAGGGTGCTGGCCACTTTTGGGGTGTAATTGCGCCGTTTGGGATGCTCTTCTGGTTAGCTTTGCGGGGAGGGTATCGGGAGCTCGTTGCCTACCCTGCCATTCACGGTGATGTCACCGGAAGTCCTCCAGGCGGAGGTATTTTGAGCAGCAGCATTTTAAATGGATTGTATGGGGATGATAAAGAGCTAACGCTTGAAACGCGTAGGTGTGGGCCTCCTGCCTGTGTATGCTGTTTTTTTCTTCTTGATTCTAATAAATTAGCCTTTTTTCACTTTGGGAACGCTCTCCTTTGTTTGATCTATTCTACTGGGAAGTAGTGCTGTGTCTTTTTGTTCCTGCTTTTGTATGGGGAGAAAGGTGTGAGGTCGGATAAAATATTGCATTAGTAATAAATCCAGGAGAGAACGAGGGCAGACGAAGTGGCATATATTTGCAATGTTGCAGAGGAAAAAACGCCAGGATGTAGAAACAACATTTATAGGAGGGGAGAAAGAAATGTAGACAACATACTTATGGGCAGTGGTCGACAAATCACAAAAAAATCTACTCGTCGAACAAAAAAAATCTACTCGCCACCTAGTACCACACGTGTGCTGCTTGGGCCAATAGGAGCTCGCCACGATGTTAAATCCACTCGCCCGGGGCGTGCAAATGTATAGGTTTGTCGAACACTGCACATGGGTGCATAATAGTGTGACTGACAGTAATAGAGAAGGAAACAATGGGGCTGGTGGGGGAGAGAATATGAGGAGACATATTACGTTTTGGTATTAGGAGGTTGCGAAGGGAAATTGTAGGTAGGTAATCTGTGATTGGTGGCTGGACTGCAGGTGTAATGTTTAGGTGCAGATAAATATAGTTGTGTGTCACCAGTTTAGAGATAATATCTCAATCCAAAGAAGTTAATGAAGTAGCTCTACACAATAACTCTTTTATTGCCAGAGAGGCCTGCAATGTGTAGCATATCCTTCTTGAAGTTAAGGGGCTGAAGGAATGGCTCGGTGAGTACAGACACTGACTTTGAACATGAACACACGAGGATGAATCAGGGGAAGCTGGTTCAATTCCTGGTGTCAGAGACGTGTGACCTTAGGCAAATCACTTTATCTCCTTGTGCCTCAGGCACCAAAAAACATAGCTTGTATATTCTACAGGGTAGGGACTAGGCCTGTAACACCCCCATGTGCTGCTCACTATACTGTCATTGTAAAGCACTTTGAGTCCTATTGGGAGAAAAGTACTATATATAATAAGATTTTTGTTGATGTTATTATAACATTAAAGTGGTCTCTGTGATAAGGGAAACCATTGCATCGTAGACAATCTTTCTGATACTTTTACCTCTCTTTTTCACCAAGAGCCCAGGTAATAGAAGGGACATTCAGTGAGTGCTGCTCTCTAGTGGAAGAAATGCCTGCTCCAGTCTGGAAATAATTAGCACAAGAAGAACAAGACTGCTCCTGAATGATGGCCAAAGACTCAAAGTGAGACCATTTGATTCATGAACATCTTTTAGTTCTTATTCAATCAACCGACAGCTTGCTGCAAGTTCCCCTTCATTATTAATAATAAAAAAAATTATGTTACACCTATCTAGTTTTTTCCCTACTCACTGATTTCTTAAATAAAATAAAAAATAGCCTAAAGCCTAACTAATATGGCCAACACCGCTCTGTGTTGCTAGGTGGAGAATGAGAGGAAACAGCAAGAGTTGTCATTTGTTCTGTGTGAGGCTTGCTGTGCTAGTCGCGGGTTGTCTACTACATGACCATCAAGCGCCTGCGAGACTCCCGTGCCCCCCCCCCCCCCCCCCCGGCAGTTAGATTTTCCCTCAGCGAAAGGAAATGGAGGACGCAGTATCAGTAATTGCCACTAACTCCCATCTCGTAATAGATGCAAACAGGAAAAAATCCAGTGTTAGGCTTTTAAGCTCCTCTTCTTTCAGTGAATCGATGGAGGAAGCTCAGCGCTGGAAAAGAGCAAAGATACCCTTGTTTGAAGGTGTCATGATAATGGCAGGAGGTATTATGTCATTGAATCCATCTGGTGCTTCAGGGGTTAAAAATGTGCAACTTGGGTTTAAAAATGCCATATATTGGGTTGTGACATGTCCAGGCTTTTCATGGGTGTGTGCTTGTCTTCAAAGAGAGCTTAATTGGGGGGGTTGTATCCTGTATGGGCTAACTTAAAAGGGCCAGATGGGTTGTATATTGCTGAGTCGAGATAGGGGCAGTGTCTGGAGACTTGGGAATAAAATATGGCCCCTGTGACAACTGTCTATAAACATGTTTTTTTTACAGCTAAGCTTCAAAGCATTGTATGGATGACCAGGAGCGTGGCTACAGAAGGTATCAAACCAAGAGTGACTTTATTAAAAAATTAGAATATCCTGATGTCATCTCTGCATAATAAAAGTAACATATCTGTAACTGTGTCACTGAGGGGCACGTTCTGACATCTTACACTGTATGTTTAAGAGATAATAAGGGACACCTATTAATTTGTCACTTAAATTTAGGATTGAGATGGTCATATTTAGTCTTGCCACGTCCACATTGAGTGCCTGAATGTACTGATGGGACTCACGTGTTTGTGTAAATGTTGTGAGTACATTTAGATATTCCAGGCTTTACTTAAACGTCATTTTGTAGGAGGCTTTTTACTCTGTCGTAAAACTGTCAATCTCACAGCTAATTTACGACAGGGGCTGAGTTTATGTGGTTTACATGGGAAGAAAGAATATTTAAGTCTGAGCAAAGATTATGAAAATTACATGTCTACAGAGATGTATTTGGAAATAGATACGGGATATCTCATCGTCTCTTATCAGTGACCTCTCTGGGAGAAAACATATGTCATAGGGTGATGTATAGCATTTTCTTTTATGTTTTACCCTTTTATTTTAAGTAGCTGTTCTGCATTTATTTGTAACTGTATGTTTCTTATAATCTTTTTTCTGTAACCTAAGCACTGTATTTATATATATATATATATATATATATAAATATAGTGCTTAGGTTACAGAAAAAAGATTATATATATAAAACATTTAATAAGTAATTATTTTGGCTCTGAATTAACTGTTGCATACTCTGGGGGAGAGTATCTACGTTTTCAGACACATTTTGCTACAACTGATTTTGGTGTGTTAAAGTGCATAGTTTTTCTATAATAAACAGGGACCTGGGCCCCTCACAAATATTAATTTGACATCTCTTATTGCATACCCCAGGTGGTGGCAGTGGATAGATATGATTTGCAATTGTGTAAGGGGTTAATATTAACTGACTGGACGTACCTTGCGCAGGTGAAAGGTGAGTTGGCTAGAATAGCCGTGTGTATTAACCCTGGTTGCATATCTAAGTCACGTGCCCCCTTCTGTGCTGTTCATGGCGGTGGTATATTAGGACGAATTTAGGAGAGATATAACTCATTTGAGGGACCTTTTCGAAGGGGAAGAGTGGGGCAGCTTGCGGGTTGTGTATTAATCCTTGTCCTGTAGAGGAGACATTATCCATTGGAGGGACCTCTATGGAAGTGAAAAGTGGGAGCACTTGTGAGTATTAATCCTTGTTCTGTGCACAGGTCGCGTGCTCACAAGGTACCATACATGACAGAAGAGGGGGGAAAATCTCCTTTTTTCTTGTATTATCCGCGTTTGGGTTAAAAAATAACAAATCTCCAGGGGAATAAAAGAGCAGAGACCGGTAGCCGACATAAAGCTCATAGTAGCCACTCTGCACCATTTCTGAATGTGGTGCTAGAAACGGAATGGTCCCCCTCACACGAGGGGCATAAAGCTGGTTGTACGTCCTCATTTTCTGCCCTGGTGAACTTGGACATGGGAAAAGGTCTCCAGGTCAAGTGCCTCTAGCGAGGAAAACAGAGTGAGATGCAAATTGCGAGGGTCAGTCTTGCAGGGAAAGCTCTGTCAATGGCATACAATAACCGGTGTGCCATTGATTCTGACTCAGAAGTATGTTACTTCACCACCCTGGCTTTCTGGTCATCTCTTGTCAAAGAGGATGTGCAAGTATTAAGAAGCCATACCAGAATTCCAGGTATTCAGGCACTAATAGCCCCAGAAATCGACCCACCATTAGTAGCCATGAGTAATACTTCCCTTTCCACAGATAGTTCGTACCAGTTACTGCAAACTATCGAGTTTAAAATTGCTGATGCTGCTGATCCACTACTATTTATGTTGGGCGTAGCAGAAAGAGGGCATTCAGGGATCCCAGTTACCGACAAAGGTCCTTTAAGCCTCAAAGTTAGCCCTCTTAAAGGCAGTTGGCAGGGCTACTTTAATCATAGGTCAGAGATTTAATTATGTCACCAGTTCCCGTAAGTCCCACTGGTTAAATTCAGAGGGATTATCTGACTTACGTCCCAAATGTGCACAAGTTCCCAAGCTAAGAGAACTTATTTTTGTTTGGTCCTCAATTCCTGGAAGAAGTTAGAGCCAGATGATAAGACTCATAAGTCCTTTTTCCGATATTAAGCGGTCTCACCAAGACTATAGGAGAGAGCCCTTTCGTAGAGAGGGTCGGTTCATCATGCCCCATGGACCGACTTGGGGCAGCCCCAAACAGGGTCACCAATTTCCTCTCCTGTGCAGACAGTCTCCATTTCTCCTGGCACAACACGTACACCAGGGAGTACCTTTGTCACTTCCAAAGATAGTTATCACTACTGACTGGTCTCTTCAGGCTGGGTAGAATTTTCACAGAAAGGAGCTACACGAGGAGTGTGGTTACAAGCAGAAACCCACCTCCACATACATTTACTACAACTCAGAGCAGCTACATGAGCCCTTCAGTCTCTTGTCCTTCAAAGATACCAGAAGATAAAGGTATTGACTCAGATGGACAACAGAACAGCAATGTCATACAT
Source organism: Ascaphus truei (assembly GCF_040206685.1). Taxonomy (NCBI): domain Eukaryota; kingdom Metazoa; phylum Chordata; class Amphibia; order Anura; family Ascaphidae; genus Ascaphus; species Ascaphus truei. The sequence goes on along the minus strand of NC_134485.1, from coordinate 105,005,562 downwards.
CAAGAATATGAGAAGCACGCGCTGAAAAGCCCTCTGCATGAAGCTCTAGAAATGTGGTCCTGAGCTCCAGCCAAACTAATTCACATATTAGCTATACTGTATTTGTCCCAGTAGAGACAAACAAGATGACAGATGGACTATCTCGTCAAAGCTTAACCCGCAGAATAATGTCCCTCAAGAAAGATGTATTCCTCCTAATAAAAGAGACCTTCAGAGAATTGGACTTGGATCTGTTTGCCACTCCCTCCTCTGCATGAAATTTGTATTGCGGGTCTGGACAACGGGCGCATGGAATATTAATGTGTTAGTGTTTTCATTGACATCCCTCAAACTGCCATAAATCTTTCCTCCCTTATCCGGAGGGTGATACAGAAAATAAGTATGGACCGAGTAAAAACATTGATCCTGATATAGGAAAAGATATAATGCAATAATGCAATAATTCAGAAGTTCAGATCTTGGCATGAAGCCAACAAACCTGAAACCCAGATCTACACAATCCAAACAGTTCTAGATTTCTTAACTTATACATTTCAGGAAGGTTTGGCAACGTCTACGCTCAGATCATACGAAGCAACATTAGCCAATTTAGTACCAAATCTTAACTCTCAGAAGCTGTATTTACGCCTATTAAGAGGGGCTACTCTGTCTAGACCCATAGCATCCAACTTCACTTGGGACATTGAACAACTGCTAACATATTTAGCATAATTAGACCATGTTTTTATAGACTTAAGAACGTTGTCATCTCTTCTAGCCCTTGTAGCCAAGGTGGCTTAGCTACAGTTAATCCATATGTCAGATCCCTGGTTAGTTCATACTCTAGAGGGCTTCCATATACTGTAATACTGAAAAAGAAACCACAAACTGGTTCAATGGATACATCACCAGTAGAGTGAGATTTTGTTGGGGGACACAAAATACCCTACCCTTTGCGTGGTCAATTGCATATCAGTGTATCTGGAACAAATAACCAGTATTACACAGGAACTGTCCCAATTATTAATAACCGTTTAGACCAGCCAAGACTTACACCTTAAGAGGTTGGATAATATATGCCAATGAGACAATCGGGAATTAATCAGAGTAAAAGCAGCTCCTAAGGGTGTTACATTACCAACACTTATGAGAGCTGTGAGATGGGCATTTATTCTCACTTTTGTGCGACATTATTGGTGACCGTCCGAATCAGGCAGAGTTAAATTGTTAGATCAACCACCAGGTGAGGGATACTCTCCCACCAGACTGTTACTGGGTGGCAAGCCTTCCGAAGAACAAAACACAGTTTGCAGGAATCTATGAGCTGCAAACCTAATTTGTTCTGAGGAAAAGGACCCGTCCTGCCATTCCAATGTAGATAGCTTGATTGTTGCAATACATTTTTCCTTAAAGTATTGTAGTATATGTCTTTATTTATATAGCGCCATAAATGTACATAGCGCTTCACAGTAGTAATACATATCATATAAATAACAAATAATATAAATAACAGATCATGGGAATAAGTGCTTCAGACATACTGTAAAAGTAACATTAAGGAAGGAGTCCCTGCTCCGAGGAGCTTACAATCTAATTGGTAGGTAGGGAGAACGTACATAGACAGTAGGAGGGAATTCTAGTAAGTGCGTCTGCAGGGGGCCAAGCTTTATGTATCATGTGTCCATGATTATCCAGTGCTATTCATATGCTTCTTTAAGCAGATGTGTCTTAAGGTAAGTCTTAAAGGTGGATAGCGAGGGGGCTAGTCGGGTATCGAGGGGAAGGGCATTCCAGAGGTGTGGGGCAGAAAGTGAGAAAGGTTTAAGGTGGGAGAGAGCTTTAGATACAAAGGGGGTAGAAAGAAGACATCCTTGAGAAGAACGCAAGAGTCGGGATGGTGCATAGCGAGAAATTAGGGCTGAGATGTAAGGAGGGGCAGAAGAATGTAAAGCTTTAAAAGTGAGCAGGAGAATTGAGTGTGAGATGCGGGATTTAATCGGAAGCCAGGATAGGGATTTCAGGAGGAGAGATGCGGAGACAGATTTAGAAAAGAGTAGAGTGATTCTGGCAGCAGCGTTTAGGATAGATTGTAGGGGAGACAGGTGAGAGGCAGGAAGGCCAGACAGCAGGAGGTTGCAGTAATCGAGATGTGAGAGAATGAGGGCCTGAGTCAGAGTTTTAGCAGTCGAGTAACAGAGGAAAGGGCGTATCTTTGTGATATTGCGGAGGAAAAAGCGACAAGTTTTAGAAACGTTTTGAATATGAGAGGAGAATGAGAGAGAGGAATCAAGTGTAACCCCTAGGCAGCGTGCTTGGGCTACTGGGTGAATGATCGTATTTCCAATAGCAATGTGGAAGGAGGTAGTAGGGCCAGGTTTTGGAGGAAGTATAAGGAGCTCTGTTTTTGCCATGTTAAGTTTCAGTCGGCGGATGGCCATCCAGGATGATATTCCAGAGAGGCATTCAGAAACTTTGGTCTGTGTAGCAGGTGTAAGGTCAGGGGTTGAAAGGTAAATTTGTGTGTCGTCAGCATAGAGGTGATATTTAAACCCAAAAGATGTGATTAGGTCACCTAAAGAGAGTGTGTAAAGAGAAAAGAGAAGGGGTCCCAGGACAGAGCCCTGGGGTACCCCCACAGAGAGACCAATAGAGGAGGAGGAGGTATTGGCAAAAGAGACACTGAAAGTACGATGGGAGAGGTAAGAGGAGATCCAGGATAAAGCTTTATTCCGAATACCAAGAGTATGGAGAATGTGAAGGAGAAGAGGGTGGTCCACGGTGTCAAATGCTGCAGAGAGGTCGAGTAATATGAGCAGAGTGTAATGACCTTTGTCTTTGGCAGCATGGAGGTCGTCAGTTATTTTAGTCAGGGCTGTTTCCGTGGAGTGAGCAGTGCGGAAGCCAGATTGTAGAGGGTCTAGGAGAGAATAGGTGTTGAGAAAGTGTAGCAATCAAGAGAATACAAGACGTTCAAGGAGTTTGGAGGCAAAAGGCAGGAGGGAGACAGGTCGATAGTTAGAAGGACAGGTAGGGTCAAGCTTGCTGTTTTTGAGTAATGGTATAACAGTTGCATGCTTGAAGGAGTATGGAAAGGTACCAGAGTAGAGGGAAGAGTTAAAGATCTGTGTGAGCATAGGGATTATAGAAGGAGCAAGAGGTTTTAGGAGATGGGAGGGAATGGGATCAAGAGGGCAAGTGGTAGAGGGAGAAGAGGAGATCAGCAGTGACACATCCTCCTCCGAGATAGCGGAAAAGGAGTCAAGAAAGGCAGGAGGAGAGTTGGGAAGCATTGTGAGATGGGAGGAGGCAACAGATGAGATGTTCTGCTGTATGGATTCCACCTTTTCCTTAAAAAAGTCAGCAAAGTCCTGAGGTGAGATGGAGGAAGAAGAGGAGGCAGCTGAGGGTGGTCTGAGTAGAGAGTCAAAGACAGAAAAGAGACGGCGTGGGTTAGACTTGTGTGTGTTGATTAGTGATGAAAAGTAGGTTTGTTTAGCCTGAGAGAGGGCAGAGTTGAAACAGGATAGCATAAATTTGTAGTGAATGAAGTCTGCGAGCGTATGAGATTTCCTCCAGAGGCGTTCAGAGGAACGAGTGGAGGAGCGCAGCATGCGTGTGTGGGAGTTTAGCCAGGGTCTGGGGTTAGAAGGGCGAGAACAGCAGAGAGAAAGCGGGGCATGAAGATCAAGAGAGGAAGATAAGGCAGAGTTGTAGTTCCTGACCAGGTTGTCAGGGTCTGAAGCAGAACTGAGAGAGGAGAGGGAGGAGCATAAAGTGGAATCAAGAGCCGGTAGGTTAATAGAGCGCAGGTTTCTGCAAAAACGAGGGCGAGGTGGAGATGGAGAGAAGCGAGAGAGCGAAAATGAGATGAGGTGATGGTCAGAGAGAGGAAAAGGGGAAATGGAGAAATCGGAGAGAGAGAAGTTTTTAGTGAAAACCAGGTCTAGGTAGTGTCCATCCTTGTGGGTGCTGGCTTCAGTCCACTGTTGAAGGCCAAAAGAAGAGGTTAGAGAAAGAAAGCGGGAAGCGGAAAGCGCGAAACATTTAAGTTATTAAGGAGTCTTTATTCGCTTCAATAAAGATTTCAAAGCATCACAACAACATATACTGTGTCTTTTTATAGGTTAGGTAGATAATACGATTGGGATATTTTACATTGTATTAGTAGGGTAACTCGCACATAAAATATCAAAGTCTTTTGACTAAATTATGGAATGTATCTACAAAACTCCCCCTAGATTACACCATGTAAAAGTTGTTTTTTAATTTTAAATCTGTGAGGGGTTTCCTTAACAAAAGATCTCCCTCAGGGTTGACCAAACGAAAGAACAGTTGTATTTCTATTTATATCTGTTCTGGTGAATGCTTTTTAACATCAAATTCCTTGTAAATATATTTAAGTCTATAAATAACTGAAAACCATTTGGACAACACGATGAAACAAAAGATAAATCCTTATTCAAAAGGCTTCCTTTGTATTTTGTTAATTGGAATGATGACAAATTAAAAATTCCAGAAAGCTTTATTAATTTATTGGAATTATTATTTTGTTTAATCTTCCTCTTTCCTCTTGTTCGTCGTCTAACGCAATTATTCTTTTGACTCCTAGTAGGTGTTAGGACCAGTATGTCAGGCCAGAGTCTGCACTCATGTTAAGCTTCCATTTTGTATGGTCATAACTAGTTAAGATTCTGTAGTCAGCCTTTTTGCTGAAATATAATTCATAAATGCACTCAGTTTCTCTGCTAAATTGCATTTCATTCTTCCTGGCCAGGATATTACTCGATACTTTTGTGTGGTCAATTTCCTGGTGTTTTAGTAGAATATAATAGAATGGTTCTCTGCAAGAAGCAAGGTAGTGAAAAAGTTGCTAAGACTCAAGGTCTCTTTTCAATACAAGCAATTGTCTAAACTGAAAGGAAAATCCGTTATTCCTTCACCCACGCTCCAGAACCGAGAGGAACCTTTCCTCTGCCAGGTACACTGAAGCCTTGTGACTGGACACACTATCTGCACCTGTTTGCAGCAGACTTCCCAGGAAGCTTTACACACCCTGCCACTGTTATCTTCGATCTTTGATGAACCTTATAAGGCCTGGGAGACGAACAAAATGAAACGTAACGCACGCCAGGTTTCAAATCCTTTGTCTCAATTTATTACTCATAGGGTAATGGTTTTTATACAGAATAAAAAAAGATATTGGTTAGAGGCGTATCCTGGGCGTATACTAGGTGTGTCTTGGGCGTAGCTTTGATTAGAGGCGTGATTTAGGGGCAGGACATATTAGTGGCGTGACTTTTGAGACGTGACTTTTTTCAATACAAGCAATTGTCTAAATACATAGCTTATTCATTGTCTGTTATCAAAAGAGACCTTGAGTCTTAGCAACTTTTTCACTACCTTGCTTCTTGCAGAGAACCATTCTATTATATTCTACTAAAACACCAGGAAATTGACCACACAAAAGTATCGAGTAATATCCTGGCCAGGAAGAATGAAATGCAATTTAGCAGAGAAACTGAGTGCATTTATGAATTATATTTCAGCAAAAAGGCTGACTACAGAATCTTAACTAGTTATGACCATACAAAATGGAAGCTTAACATGAGTGCAGACTCTGGCCTGACATACTGGTCCTAACAGTAGGGAAGCTAGTTTTACTCTCTCTCTTGGAGGTTTCTGGTCCTAAATATTTTTCTGGTTGATTTAGTTTCTCTAAAAAGTGATATGGGGACTAACTTGGAGGGGATTGTTTTGGAGAAGTGGATAGGACAGTAAATGTGTTGTTATGTCATATATTTATATCAAATCTATTTATAATGTCCCTCGTGAGATGTTCTGAACAACCAGTGGACTTTTTTAAAATGTATTGTCTCAGTGAAATCCCTTCAAAATGCTTTTGTATGTAAAATATTACTACAGATGTAGGGTTTACATATTTTCTAATAAGCTAATCGCTTGTATATTATCTAAAGCATGTTGCCAAGGAGTGACATTTGACTCCTCTCTTTCCCTTTCACATTCACGGCGTGGTCAAAATTTGTCGCTTCTTCCTTCGTCATATTGCCAAGCTCTTCCCTTTCCTCTGTCAATCTACTGCTAAAACTCTAATGCTTGCCCTTGCTCTCTCCCATCTGGGTTATTGTAACATACTGCTAACAGGCCTCCCTGCCTCAAAACTTTCTCCCTTGCAATCAATCCAAAATTTGACTGCTAGAATAATTTCACTTTCTCCCAACACATTTTCCGCTTATCTGCTCATGAAATCCCTCTCCTGGCTTCCCATCAAATTGCAGATCCCATCCCCCCTCCCCCCCTTACCTTCTCTAAAGCATTGGAGGTGTCATTTGACATTTGACCCTGCGGCATCGTTTGACTCCGCGTTGTCATGGCGACGCTTCGCCGGAAGGCAGGTAAGAGGTAGTTAGAGCATTTTATTTAAATGTTGTGGGGAAGAGTGCGGGGCCTCTGTAAGCACCACCCCCCTCAAACCCCCACCACCCCAGAAAATGTCACGCCCCGCAGCCTTACAATACAACCATATGAGGGAAAGGATTAAGTGAAAGGATCAGAAATTCAGTATGGGCCAGGAAAGCACAATGCAAAAGCATTTTGACATGGTAGCTCAATTCGCAAGACTGGTGCAGGCAGCAGACAGAGATGCAGACTTGAAAGTGAACTCAATCAACACAAACTTTATTTTACATGGTAACAGCCCCTGGCATAGTAACCATAGCTAGTTTTCTTGCTGACAGTCCTTCTCTGTGCCCTGGTCTCCTCCAGGCGGCTCTGTTTTCATTTGACCCTTGGAAGCACTGTATGCTAGGAGATGATGGTGAAATGCAGGGTTGAAGATTTATCTGAGACATGTGAATGTGCTCACAAGTGATATTTGTATTTGCAATAGACCCTTGATAAGACTCGCTAGCTTGTTGCCAGGCAGAACTGCAGCTATGCTAAACCTTTTTAAAATAGGAACACTGCAGTGTCCTTTCAGACAATCTGCAAATATAAGGTGGTGTTCCTCTGCCAGGGTGGAATTGCCTGATGTGTGGAGCCTGCAAATCTCATCTGATTTATTTTTCCCAATGTATGTACAATATATATTTATTTATAAAGCACTGACCATGTATACAGCACTTCACAGCAGCGGTGCGCAAACTGGGGTGCATGCCCCCCAGGGGGGGCGCAAGATTATTCTGGGTTGGCGTGGGTGGTTGCAGGGGCCCCGCGCTCTTCCCCTAAGGTATTTAAATGAATGCCGGGGGATCGCATGAAGCCTCTGCAACTTCACTTACCTTTTCTTTGGCGACACGTCGCCATGGCAATGCAGCGGGGTCATGTGACGTCACGTTGGCATGGCAACGTGCCTTCACGTGACCCCGCGGCGTCATTTGACGCGGGAGCCGAAGAGAGGAGGGAGCGAGCAGGGAGGGAAGCAGGAGGGGGGCACGAGTAGAAAAGATTGCGCACTGCTGCTTACAGAATGCACATTACAATACAGGGAGTTATAATATATCTGGAGTGGTACACAAAGCGCAGGGACTCCTCTCACAGGTGGAAAAGGTTTTTCACAGGAATTCATAGTGTAGCTCTTTTTCTGAACCCTCCCAAAGGAACTACTGGTCACTGTATAACACCTGCGGCTCCAGTCCCTATCTGACTCCGTGAACTAACGTGACACTCGCTATACTATAGGCCGTCCCTACAGCACAGCAACCTTGAATGGCTTTAGGGGAAACTCCTAGGGCCTGCGGGGTAGCCTATCCTATGCAGGTGGGTCACTGACCCCCTGCACCCACACTACCTCTCCCGTACCCACCCGGGTCCCCTCTGGCTAACTTCTCCCTAACCTCTGCAGCAAACACACTACACACACACTCAACCTGCAGCAACCCACTGCACTGCACACTCAACCTGCAGCAACCCACTGCACTGCACACACTGTGCCTACTTGTCAGCGCTCACAGCACTACCAGCCGTGACACTGACAAGACTGCACCCTCACACACCTAAGGGCAGAGTCCCTAACCTATGGGCCCTCCCTCAGTACCTACCCCCTACCCTGGTGGAGATTGGGGCCTGCCTGGGATCTGGGGAATTACCTTACCTGGTGTAGGAGCCACTTGCTCCCTACACCCTTCCTTCCCCTTCCTGCTCCCAGCTTCAACTGCCAAACGTGGTCCCCGCAACATTGTAGCCTTCCTCCACAGGAGAAGCTGCAAAACCCTATTTGCTGGCTGGCTGCACATGATGTGAGTGAAAGGGCAATCCCCAGAGGCTGCTGGGAATTGTAGTCCACTCAGGACCTCTTTAGCATTGGGACCGCGTGTGCTACCCTTACTGCGCCCGCGTGACCAACGCGCACGCTCGCGCAACCTGTCATGGCGGCCCCCGCTAGCCGGGTGTGCCGCAGAGCCTCGGAGCGCTACATGGGGGGTCTCTGGGGCTGAAAAGAGACCGATTCTCCTCCTCGCAGAATCCCAACGACCTCGCTTGGGTAGCAAACATACAACAGAGGGTTATATAATGAAAAATGCATTGCAAACGATACACCACACCCAACATGCATTTGTTCACCGGTACCCAACATAATCACGTGGATACCCGAGGCCAGCTGAGTATCATAGTGGAGTGCCCCTAACTGATTTAGTGAGGGTTTCTCACTTTGACTCCTGTGAGTCTTTTGGAACTCAAGATCAGGTGTTACAGTCTTTACCGCCAAACCATCGCCTCCCCCTCGCAGAAAAAATAGTAAGGGGTTTTTGGTATGGCCCCTGGCCTGATCTTCCGTTTTCGTCTCACGGGAGACAGGGAGGTTCAGTCTCTTGCCTCGATCCACCACATGGCGAACGAAGCGCTCCATCGTGCGCATGGAAGAGGCCACAACTACCCGAGCGGTCTCAGCACAGTCTTTGTCCGCTCCAGCCATCCCTTTAACGGTGACATCTTCTGTGGACAGCACAATGTCTTCGTGCAGGCCCGGGTCTTGAGAAGACAAAGCTTGGAGATCCTTCGCGCTGGAGTAGGCGTCGCTCCTGGCCGCTGTACCGGATACCTTGATGAGGTCAAATCCGCTCCCTGGTCGGCAGAGATCTTCTGGGGGAGACACCTCCACCAGGACGCGATGACGAGGTGAGCCCATCGCCCGGGTGACCCTACCTTTGGAGCCGCCAGGCTCCACGATCACTGGGGAGCTCACACCCGACACCCCTGGGGCAGTCAACACGCCCCTGTCGTCGTTGGCAGGTACTGATCCCAAGCCTGGGACCGCTGGTACCATCGTAGAAGGCCGGACTGGCCACAGTAGGGCACATGGGCCCACAGCAGGCTCTGTATCCGCCAAGATAGTTGGCTCAGTGACTTGGCACGAGTGGTCCGCCGGCAGGCGCATCATCACGAGTTGTTGATCGCTGGAATCACCAAAAGAGGATGGGGGTATAGACGCCTTATCCTGTGATTCCGGAATCTGCGGTTCTGGGCTCTGTGGTTCCTGCTCGGGAACCGTGTCTGGAACCGACATCTGGGGTTCCAACACCTGTGACTCCGCCTTCGGCGGCTCCGGCTCGGGACCTGAGTCTAGAATATCCTTTTGGACACACGGGCCCTCCACAACCTCCACAGCTGAGGTAAGTGGACTGGCAGTGGCTTGGGCCGGCAGGGTGGAGACATCAGGCATCTCTTTCTCCGCAGGTTGGGGTATAATAGGCTTCAAGAAACATGCACCGCAGCAATCACATTCGGGCTCCCACGCCAGTGCGCCTCTAGAACAGTCACAGGTGGGGCTAAAACACTGTATACACGTTTCCCCGTCCACCTCGGTTGTCTTGAAGTCTAGCGGTACTTGGGACATGTCGACTCCCTTGTCATAGGCTTCACGCAAGCAGGGGCACATTAGCGCAAGGACATCTATTCTTGGCGCTTGCCAGGACACATACACATTAGGGTGTAACCCCTGGCAGTCTATCTCATTCTCGGAGGAAGAATAATCCGTCTCTGCATCAGTGTCCTCCTCCTCCTCCTCTGACAGTTCTGTAGGCTGCGGCAGTCGGAGCTTCAGGGACACTCGGGCCCTCGGGCCAACTCACCGACAGGACAATCACATTTGCTCAGGCAGCAGTGCATGCCAATCGCATCTGTCTCTTTGGGTTCCGGCTCCAGAACCGACTCGGGAACCACGGTTAGAGTACCCGTGCCCTCCGCAACTCCTGTAAGGTAGGTAGCTGGATTACCTGCATTGACTGATCCAGGCTTGAACTCGACCACTTCTTCCTTGGCGGGTTCCGGAGTCTCCAGCAACACTGGCTCTGGAAACTGTACTCCGCAGTAGGTACACTCGGGTACCCACGCCAATTCACCACCTGGAAAGTCACAAGTAACACAAGTGTTGTGCATACACCTTATCCCTTCTATGAACAACTCCTTGTAGTCTAGTAGCAGCAGGTTGGGATCATAGATCATACTAGCAGGCAGTCTCAATAGATTTCGTATACACGGACACAAAAGAAAGGGTAGCTTCCTAGTCTCTGATAGCCAGGCTCCAAACACTTGAGGGTGTGCTTGACTGCATTTTACGGTCCTATTGGTTCTATTATGAAGGACAGAATCCGCTGACTGCAGTTCTTCATACACTCTCCACTTGGGGTAAAGCGGAAATGGGGCACATTCTATGAAGGAATGGTCCTGGCTCTGCCCTGCGTCAATCACAGTGTGGGGGCGGGGCTCTGGTTTTCCCGCCAGTCCCGGACGGGTTTCTACAACATTTTCCCGCGCGGGCGGGCAATCAGCACATGGGCTCTCCCCCCTTGAGGGCGTAACAGACATGGCGGAACAAAAATAGCACAATTTAGAAAAAAAAAATTACCGGGCACCCCAGGTCTGATATCTCAGCAGCGCCTCCAAATGTAGCCCTTTTTCTGAACCCTCCCAAAGGAAGTACTGGTCAGTGTATAACACCTGCGGCTCCAGGAGATCTGAGCCTCCGCTAGATGGGAGCCTGGGGTAACACTCATACATTTACTTAGCGCAGCGCCTCCACTTACCCAGGATCCCCGTGATTTGAGATTCCCCTGGGCAAGAAATACATACACACACATGTAATGCAAACAACTTTACTGTATTAACGATAATGCAGAGTAACCTTATCACTCTATAATGCAACAGGTAACCTTAGTGGCCCAGCCACTCTCATCAGGAGTAACGTCTCCATCCCCTCACCGCGTGCCCCACACACCGTGTCCATGTATGATACTATATGGTATAGGCTCAGTCTTGTAACCACTCGCCCAGTGTTCCTACAAAGAGTTTAGCCTAAGGCGGGATTAGCGCCTGATGACCGGTGTTGGTGCACTTGATGATATAGTACCTGCCGAGCACTCCAGTGCTCGGATCTGCAACTGCTTCACAAAGGATCCGTCGAGTTCCGGCCTGACATCCAGGATCCACCGTCTGGGAAGACCCCACCAGGATGGCCTCTGCAACGAAGAGCAGCGCCCAACCTTCTGCACGGGTACGCAGCGTCAATGAAGTCCCTATCTGACTCCGTGAACTAACGTGACACTCGCTATACTATAGGCCGTCCCTACAGCACAGCAACCTTGAATGGCTTTAGGGGAAACTCCTAGGGCCTGCGGGGTAGCCTATCCTATGCAGGTGGGTCACTGACCCCCTGCACCCACACTACCTCTCCCGTACCCACCCGGGTCCCCTCTGGCTAACTTCTCCCTAACCTCTGCAGCAAACACACTACACACACACTCAACCTGCAGCAACCCACTGCACTGCACACACTGTGCCTACTTGTCAGCGCTCACAGCACTACCAGCCGTGACACTGACAAGACTGCACCCTCACACACCTAAGGGCAGAGTCCCTAACCTATGGGCCCTCCCTCAGTACCTACCCCCTACCCTGGTGGGGATTGGGGCCTGCCTGGGATCTGGGGAATTACCTTAACTGGTGTAGGAGCCACTTGCTCTTTACACCTTTCCTCCCCCTTCCTGCTCACAGCTTCAACTGCGAAACGTGGTCCCCGCAACATTGTAGCCTTCCTCCACAGGAGAAGCTGCAAAACCCTATTTGCTGGCTGGCTGCACGTGATGTGGGTGAAAGGGCAATCCCCAGAGGCTGCTGGGAATTGTAGTCCACTCAGGACCTCTTTAGCATTGGGACCGCGTGCGCTACCCTTACTGCGCCTGCGTGACCAACGCGCATGCTCGCGCAACCTGTCATGGCGGCCCCCGCTAGCCGGGTGTGCCGCAGAGCCTCGGAGCGCTACATGGGGGGGTCTCTGGGGCTGAAAAGAGACCGGGGTTACAATAGTAATGTATGCAGCATATGTTGGAAAGAAAAGAAAAAAATATAGTGCAACACAGTTTAATGAACAAACAAAACTAGAGCAAGGAGCAACAGGTCACTCACATGCTCCAGGAATAAAAAAAGGAATAAAAAAAAGCGGTTTAACCACTCTGGGTTCTAAACGACGCAGCTCCGCATGGTCTACTCAGCTCCACTCGTGTCTCTCACTTCCGCATTGGAGCGGCGTCTGACGTCACGGACCTTCTCGTCACTCCTCCAATAGCAAGGTAGGAATTTGCCCGGCTTCTTTGTCAGCGTCAGCGCGAATGTCTTACGGCGGGGAGACACAGGGAAACGAGCTGGCGGCACAGCAGAGGATCTGGATTACTTCACGGGTCCCGGCGCATACAATAACCCTACGCGTTTCATCCGGGTTAACGGACTTCTTCAGGGGTGTAAGGATATGGCGCAATAGGTCGAGTTTAAATAGTCCCCATTGAAGGAGGGGAAAACAGACGTCATAGCACAGCTAGAGCCCCATAGGCTCATAAACATATCATTACTCATAGCAGCATACTTAATTAATGGATATAAAACAAGACAAATATATAATGTAATATATGAACACCTTATTAAACATCAAAACTATAAGAGATGCTTGGAAAGACATAAAGGAAACAACAATGAAAGGGGCCTGGAAAAAATTATGCCCACACTTAGTTGACGATTTCGAAGGCTTTGAAGATTCTGATTCTGAAAATACTGTTACAGAAAATATTGTAGAGATGGCAAGGCAGTTAGAGCTGGAAGTGGAGGCAGAAGATGTTGCTGAACTTCTGGCGTCCCATTCTGAGCCCCTCAGCAATGAAGATCTTCTGGAACTTGAAGAGGAGAGAGAAGAAGATGATGTGCAGGATGAGGTTGAGACCATCGAACAGCCTGAAGGCCTATCTTCAAAAATTCTCTTTGAAGCTTTCCGTCATCTTCATAGCGTCATGGCTCTTTTTGAAAAGCATGACAGGGACTTTGAAAGAAGTTCCAAACTCAATGCAATCATTTCGGGTGGGCTATGCCTGTTACAAAGAAATCTACAGAGAAAACAAAAGAGCTACACTTCAAACCTCCTTAGACACCTACTTTCCTAAAAGATCAACAGCAGCCAGTCAATCTCCCAGACCATCAACATCCACTGAAAGTCCACCTCGAGCATCGACATCAGCCCCAAGCCCTACTCCTATTATTATTTCTACTTCAAGTAGTCCATCGAAATCGCCCGCAAGAAAGCGTCTAGCCCTTGATGACTCTACTTAATCTACATAACAGCCCCACACAGCAGGAATTAGAGAGAATTTGTTGCTGCCATGGATCATATGGTTTGATTTTCTGTTTGCTGTTCACTGGATTGGAACTCTTGCTGGTTCTGGACTCTAGCTACTTTGAGCTGTTGCTCTGTTTTGCTGTGCATTACATTATCTTTGATTGTGGGATTTGGCTGATTATTGGTTGGGGAAAGAGGGATAAGGGCCTGAAAAAGGGGTATCCACCTTGAAACGTTGCCCCCTTAATTTACCCTCCCCCCCATTGTTTTTCCCCCACACCCTGTCTATTGTCTCTCTCGCTCCCTTACCCTGTGTTCTTTCCCCATACCAAGCATATCCTAGAGTTCTATTATTCGTTTGTGTGACATCTCTCCAAGTTATTGTTATCTTGTATATGCATTAAATTATTCTCATTTTTGGCTTATTTCCCGGTTGACAATTTTTTTGGTAGTCAGTGAATGCTGGAACATTGGTTGATATTTAGTTACTGCTATAGGGGGAATTAGGGTTCTCCTTGTTCCTGCTGCACCTGCCATTTAATCATTTATTCCAATTTTGAGTGCTGTTTATCGCTTTTTGTTTTGTGTTACAGTAAAAATACTGTACAGTAGAAGATATGCCCTCTCTTTCATCCTTCCTACATAATTTTTACCTAATTTTCTGTTCATCCATTTTGCATATGCCAGCACTGGTAAGAAAAAAAATCAGCTGACATTAAAGATTTTCTTTCAATAAAGCCTACTGTATTTATTTTGGTTACAAATGCATTATTTACATCAGTTATGTACATATATGATGTTTGCAGTACAGTACATGCATTGTAAAGTGGAAAAAAGGTAGTGCTTCACTTTAAGTACATTTTCACTTTACATACATGCTCCGGTCCCATTGCGTATGTTAAAGCGGGGTATGCCTGTATATACAAAATTTACTTTAAAAAAGTTTTAAAACTTTAAAAATAATTTTAAAACCTTAAAAAGGCACAAAAAAAAAGCTGTGTGTGCTGTGCACGCGCATAGTAAGTGAAACTTCTTTGACTTTTGTCACAGAAATTGTATTTGTATTGGTGATGTTTTAATTAAAAATCAAAAAAAAATTTCATTGACAAAACGCAAATAAATTTGACTTAGAACATGCGTACACATCCCTTGTATTTGCACTAAGCGTGAATTCCTCGTGTGTGCGTGACTGTGTGTGTGTGCGTGACTGTGTGTGTGTGCGTGTGACTGTGTGTGTGCGTGTGACTGTGTGACTGTGCGTGTGACTGTGTGACTGTGCGTGTGACTGTGCGACTGTGCGTGTGACTGTGCGACTGTGCGTGTGACTGTGCGACTGTGCGTGTGACTGTGCGTGTTACTGTGTGACTGTGTGTGACTGTGCGCGTGACAGTGCGTGTACGCGTGACAGTGCACGTGACAGTGCACGTGACAGTGCGTGTGCACGCGACTGACTGTGCGCGCGACTGACTGTGCGTGTGACTGTGTGTGTGTGCGTGTGACTGTGTGTGTGTGCGTGACCATGTGCGTGTGTGTGTGACCGTGTGCGTGCGTGTGACCGTGTGACGTATGCGCAGCCCCCCTGCACCTCACACATCCCCCTAACCTATTCACAGTCAGTGTGTGTATGTCAGTCAGTGTGTGTGTATGTCAGTCAGTGTGTGTGTATGTGTCAGTGTGTGTGCATGTGTGTCAGTCAGTGTGTGTGTATGTGTCAGTGTGTGTGCATGTGTGTCAGTCAGTGTGTGTGTATGTGTGTCAGTCAGTGTGTGTGTGTGTATGTGTGTCAGTCAGTGTGTGTGTCTGTGTGTGTATATATGTATGTGTGTGTGTCTGTCACTGTATGTGTGTCTCTCTTTCTGTGTCCTGCCCCCTCTCTCCTGACTCCTCCCCCCCCCCCCTCACAGACAGGCAGAGCTGCGGACTCGCGGCGGCTCTGCCTGAGACTCTCCTCCCTCCCCCCCCCCCCCCCCCCCTCACAGACAGGCAGAGCTGCGGACTCGCGGCGGCTCTGCCTGAGACTCTCCTCCCTCCCCTCACAGACAGGCAGAGCTGCGGACCCGCGGCGGCTCTGCCTGAGACTCTCCTCCCTCCCCCCCTCCCCCCTCACAGACAGGCAGAGCTGCGGACCCGCGGCGGCTCTGCCTGAGACTCTCCTCCCCCCCCCCCCCTCACAGACAGGCAGAGCTGCGGACCCGCGGCGGCTCTGCCTGAGTCTCTCCTCGCCCCCCCCCACCCCCCGGCGAGACGCGGCCGCACCGGGCAGATACCTAATAAAGGCCCCCCCCCTCCGGAAGTGCTGCGTGGGCAGAGGCAGTGTCGGCGGGGAAGGGGGGCAGCGTGTCATCGTCAGCGGGAGCTGGCTTGGTGCTGTGGGGAACGCAGCTCACTCTTCCCCCCCCCCCCCCCTCCCCCCCCCCCCCTCCCCCTCCCCCCCCCGTTCCATGCCTCGGCCGAGGGAGGTCAGCAGGAGTGGCGGCAATTAAATTTTGAGGGCTGCCGCCGCCGCATGTCAGCGGGTGGGGGGAGCAGAGCTCGTTATGAGCTGCGGCGGCGGATACCCTCCATGATCCCTGGGCTCCTCTCCTCGACCCCGGCGGCGCTGAGTCAGCGGGACGCAGGAAAGCGGAGGTAGGGAGGAGAGAGGCTGCGCAGCATGTCAGCGGCCGTTTGGAGCGGCGGCTATCGCCGCCGCATATGTCATGGTGTGTGGGGGGTGTGGGGCTGGGTGGGGTGTGGGGGGTGATTAGGAGCGGCGCCGGCGGCTATCGCCGCCGCCGCCGCATCTGATTTGTGGAGCGGGTGTGATGTCAGTGTTGGGGTCGGGCTGAGCCAGAACACAGCCCGGCCTCAACTGCCAGCACTGACGTCACATCCGTTTCATTTCTGTCTCCACAATTCTTTTTTGCCCCATCACGAATGAGGTGCCACTAAGGAAGTTTCACTTCAAAAATGTGTAAATACACATATAAATAAAGGACGTCAGTGCAAAAAGGAGGCCAGATCTATGTCAATATTAAGACTCCATGGTTTAAGTGTACGCAGTTTATGTATCCAGAAGGTCTCCTTTTGAGAGATCTCCTTGATACGATTGCCTCCCCTCCAATGCATAGTGACCGTATCAATGCCAATGTAACTCAGACCCTCCGGATTTGAGTCATGGAATTTCTTAAAATGTAAAGGAACACTGTGATTTTCCAAACCATTCACAATGTTCCTAATGTGTTCCAAAACCCTTACCCGGAGAGGTCTGATAGTGCGGCCTACATATTGCAGACCGCACGGACATTGTAATAAATAAATAACTGAAGTACTTTTACAATTAATAAATTACCAATTTTAAATACTTCCTTGGTCACATGGGATGAGAAGCAATCAGCCTTGTTGATACAAAATTTACAGGCCTTACAGCCGGTACACTTAAAAAAACCTTTAGGTTTTTGACCCAACCATGTATCATTGGTTAGTGGTGGCTTCAAAAGACTTGGAGCAACTCTATCTCTAATATTGCGTGCCTTAGTATAAATAACTTGGGCGCGATCTGGTAAAAAAAATCCTTTAAACACTGATCACCCTTTAAAATGTGCCAATGTTTGTTAAGAATTGTATTAATCTTAAAATGTTCGCTATTAAATTGAGTGAAGGGAATAAAATTGGACTTCATCTCTTTTCTTGGATGTGACTTTAAAAGTTGGCTTCTATCAATTTCCCTTACTCGTTTTTTTGCTTTAACAAGTTCCAGGGGTGCGTAATCTTTCTCCAAAAATCTTTGTTCCAGCATAGCAAATTGCTCTTCATAGACCTCAATATCTGAGCAGTTCTTGCGTACTCTCATGAACTGCCCTGAAGGAACATTGGAGGTCCATTGCGGATGATGACAACTGCTCCTGCTAATAAAATTGTTGCAGTCGACAGACTTAAAAAAAGTCTTACTTAGAACTTTTCCATCATCCACATAAAGGACAAGATCAAGAAATGCGATGCTGGAACAATCATACTGATGGGTGAATCTGAGGTTAAGATTATTGTCATTAAGACATAATATAAATTCCTCAAGTGACTCATTAGTCCCATCCCATATGAAGAGGATGTCATCTATATAACGTTTCCAGGACACCAGGCTCGCGCCAAATGGGTTGGAACTGAGGACAAAGTCCTCCTCCCAAACTCCCATAAAAATGTTAGCGTAACTTGGCGCGAACCTGGTTCCCATGGCCGTCCCCCTGGTCTGTAAATAAATGCACTTAAGCTATTATCAAATGAAAAATAATTATGATTTAAGATAAACTCTATACCTTCTAAAATGAAATCGGTTTGTTCCTGTTCAAATTTATTAGATTGTTCTAAAATTCTTCTAATGGCACTGCACCCTTGAGAATGATCTATTATCGTATAAAGCGAAGTGACGTCTACAGTGCCCCAGATATAACTATCTTTCCACTCCAAATTCTCAAACATATTTATTACCTCCGTTGAATCCCTCAAAAACGAAGGTATAGCTGTCACAAAATCTTTAAGAAAAATACCTAAATACTGTGACAAATTAGAGGTTAAAGAGTTAATTCTGGAAATGATAGGACGACCCGGAGGTCTATCTCTATCTTTATGCACTTTAGGTAAAAAATAAAAAAATGGGGATTTTTGGAAATGTATTATTTAGGAATTGAAATTCACTATCGCTTAAAATACAAGTATTTTTTTCCTTTTTGTAACAAAAGATCTAAATCTGCCGAGAAAGATTTGGTGGGATCAGTTATAATATATGAAGTGCATCAAACATAGGATCAAATACTAGACACAGGAACCCCTGCTCTGCTGAGCCCTTTTATTTACAAATTCACATTTCCACTTTTTTTTTTTTTTAGAAAGCCTCCCCTAATTCTGACACTGTACAGTCCAAGGAGCTTTTGCCCCAATGTTTATTAAACTGAGATCTTTTTTTTAAATCAGCCACAGTACCACGACTTTGTAATGCCTCTTTGACCAGATTAAAGGGGTTACTGTATGTAACGGGTATTCCCTGTGAATACAGACGCTACTACCTGCTGTGTGACCTGTGTGGCTCTCAGGAGCCTAAGCCTCCGCTTGGGGAGCCTGGGGTACATACATATAATACGATCTCGTGGTGCAACGCCTCCAGCTGGGAGGGATCCCAGCGGAGTGGGAGGAGGCCCTCACAGGAAACAATCACGTTAAGCAAACAGCTGTAAAACAGAACAGGCTTTACTGCATATATATAAGCATAACATTCACTAAACACATTAACGGTTAGCACTGCATAAGGATATTGCATAATCCCCACACCCGCCACCGTGTACCCCCACACCGTGTCCACAGAATAACCCCCCTTGTCCCGTGGTCAGCGCTGCCACTATGTGAGAGTACTCTTGTGTGTGCACGTGCGTAACGTTACCTGCCCAGTGCGACGGCACCTGGGCATTAAACACTCTTCACAAAGGATCAGACGAGCTTTAGAGTGATGTCCGGTTCCTCCGGTGAGAAGATCTGTGAGGGCGGTCCACCCTTGGTGCGGTTCCGCTCTCTGTGGTGAGCAGGCTTGATCCCAAGGCTCTGGATGGAAGCGCAGCGTCCGCTGTTTCCCTAACTGGCTCTGTATAGTAAGGGGCAGGGTCCCTAACCTGGGGCCTGTCCCTACAACACTCAATACTACTGGTGACTCAGGGCTATCTGGGGCCTAGGAGGCTGCTGGCCTAGTGCAGGGAGTCACTGACTCCTGCACCCTACCTCCTTCCCCCAGCTGCTCCTGACGCCGACTAACGTGCTCCTACACCCCGCGAAATGTATCTATCCCTGAGCAGGGAGATACTGTAGCCCTATTGGCTCCCTGGGGTCATGTGTGGCTGCTGAGGCTCATGGGACATGTAGTCCCCTCCAAGAGCCCTCTTCTCATTGGTCCGGGTTGCCGCGCTAATCACTGCGCATGCGCGACCTGTCTGTGAGCCTCCCGGCACTTCTGGCTCCTGCGCATGCGCGAGGCAGTGAACAATGGCGGCGCCCTGTATCGGGAGCCGCTGGGAGCCTCGCAACGCGACCGCATCCCCGGCAACCGGTCGCACGCATCCCCGGCAACCGGCCGCATCTGAGGAGAGCGCGCTGAGCGCGCACATGCCCCCACACCACCCCGCGAACGGCCGCAGTGAGTACCCGGAGGGGGGGGGGGGGGTCCGCAACTGAAGGGGGGACCTGGCTACATGTATATTGGAAATCTTTCTGGTTACAACAGTGATGAGACCCAAAAGGTGGAAAAAAGATGTATGTGAGTAGGTTACTGGCTCTGCACTTCATCCCAGGCTGTGCTGAAAAGCTGTGCAATGCAGTAGGGAAAAGCTTATAGGGGTCCATGTTAAAATCGATAAGAAGTAAAGAGCGACACACTGTGTGCTCATTTCCATGTCATTACCCAGAATCTCTGGCTGCAGTGGAACCCGTTTGCTAAGAGATAATGGGGAAACACAGGGTTGCAGACCTGTCAGACGTGCAAATTGCACCACAAGTGGTATTTTTATTTACTGTACACTGTACCATGGAGGGTTTTTGTCATTTTTTTTTGTCTGCTTACAATACTAAGGGCAAAAATATGCACATTTATTTAAAAAAAATATCTAATTAAAAGTTGTAGTTTTGTTATCTAATAATAATACTTTAGTAAGGCGGTCTGAAAAGTGCTGGAGGGCCTTCATTTAAACATATTAAACAAATCTTCCAATGTTACATAACTGAGAGATTTCACTTTTTGCATTTTTTTAATATATAATCTATTGATTAACTCCGCGTATTTGACAAAACCAATCAAATTGAACGATCTTTAATCACACAATGAGGAAATACGCCTGACCAAACGGACAGGCCGCTGACACGACGCAGAGGGGAGGAAAAGACTACAACTCCCAGGAGCCTTCACCGGACGTCACTGAATATCGCGAGGTTTCCTTGCCTTTAGCTCCTGTGATATTGCGTGAGAAACCCCTCGCTCTTCCTTTTCCCCAAGATGGCTCCGAAGGCGAAGAAGGAAGGTGAGAGCTGGTGGGGAGAAGAGGCTTTGAGTTTGTGTAGATTGGGGAGGTTTGCCTGAGCCGGCCTGGCAGGGTGCACACGGGCTTCCGTATCGTAAGCCTCGCGGGAGGAGCGTTAGTGCAGGTCTCGGGGTGCCTCGTACCGCGCGGGGGTCCGCGAGCTGCGGCCGCGTGTACACCCGGGCGGCGGGGCTCAGTGCGCCTCGTGCGGCGCCAGCCGGTGGATGAGGGCCTCACTGCACGCGCCTCACATAGCAACCCGCGGCCGCTGCTTATATTGCTAGCTGCCCAGTTTGTAGCTGACATTGGCCCTTTTTGTTCTCTCCCTTGTGAACGTTTCCTCATACACATGGAAGATAAAGGCGTCTCTGTGATTTACACACACATCACGTCGGTCTGTAGGCTCTACAAGGTCGGTGTGTCCCGGTGCGCACTCCCTCTTGCCCCGGTGGGGGTAGGTGTGAGGCTGAGGTCGGTGTGTCCCGGTGCGCACTCCCTCTTGCCCCGGTGGGGGTAGGTGTGAGGCTGAGGTCGGTGTGTCCCGGTGCGCACTCCCTCTTGCCCCGGTGGGGGTAGGTGTGAGGCTGAGGTCGGTGTGTCCCGGTTCACATGATGTTCTTAGCGATCAAAGTATGAGTTCCGTGATTCCAGCTATGATTACTGATGCGCCGGGATACGTGTGCCAGCCTTGCACCCACGTGTAGGGAGGGAAGAGAAGGGTCATGGACATGACCATTTTTATTTAAAATGTTATTTCTAAAAACGTTTTATCTGGAAATAATGCATTGAGTTACCTAGTTTTCACGTATGCCCTGGACATAGAGTTATGGTGACAATACATGGTTGCATTAAATGTGCAACATGGCAGTTATTGAAGTGTAGCTACAGGTTTCTACATAACCCAGCATGTGACTATCAGTAAATTATTAGTGTTTTGTTCACTGGTTATTTTTTTAATTTATTTCTCCCAGGAGGAGCCTGTTTTATAGCTATAGTGAAATCTGTTAAGGCTGGCAATATAGATACTGTCTACTGTTTGTGGACCCTCCACACACACTGGGTTACAGACCCTAGAAAATTGGTTAGACAGGGCACTTATATTTATGACCGCTAAATGTGTTTAAAACGGCTTTTATGGTTGGCAGTATTTGTAAGGGAATAGTACATTATATTCTTGACGTGACACAAGATTAGAATTAGTAACCTAAACTCACATTTACGTCTCCATGTTAAAGTTTGTTCTGCAGGTAGTGCCTTATGATTGGCAAAAATGTTAACAGGCATCTTTATATTTCATAATAAAATAGTCTCTGAAGTATACAGTATATGTACCCCGACTGGGTACCTACCCGGAGGTATGCACTCTGAGTCTAGGCCATGCTTGTTTTAGGGTAACCTTTTTCTTACCCAAAGCTTGTTGGAAGCATGTACAAATAAAAATTTTTTTTTAAAACATGTAAACCATTGTATGCCTGGATTTATTTTTTGTGGGTGGCACTGTGAAATTATTAGGCAGTGTCTTAATAATTTAACTTTTTTTTTAAGACTTTTTTTTAATGAAATGTTATGTAAAAAAAAATGTAGGAGATAGTCAGATTAGAAATGACAACTATCCTTTGATTTGTGCTTATAATTGCAACATTACCTCCCCTTTTAGCTGTCCCTCCCAAGACTGAGGCAAAGTCTAAGGCTCTTAAGGCCAAGAAGGCTGTTTTGAAAGGAGTCCACAGTCACAAGAAAAAGAAGATCCGCACCACCCCTACCTTCAGGAGACCTAAAACCCTGAGGCTGAGGAGACAACCCAAATACCCCAGGAAGAGTGCTCCCACAAGGAACAAGTATGTGCACATCACTTGGTCTCATTCTGCCCCAAGTCTAAATGCCATAAGTCACAATGACCTTCTATTGGATTGTACAGATTGTCTTCATACTTGGCTGGATAAGCAGCACTGATTCTCTATTCAACAATATATACATATTTAACTAATCTGACTACGCAGTTTAATTGTGATGTTGGGGGGGTGCAAATGATGTTTTCTACAGCGATCAAAGTCTGAAATTCTGTGATTGCACTTAATTATTGACTGATGTACTCCCAACTTCACAACCAAGAACAAAATGCACTTTTCACAACAATTCAATAAGTCTACAGGGAATGGAGCATGTTACGTAGTATTTAATCGGCAGGGTACGGCTGCACTTTATAGTGCCTAGCGACGCGACGTCACTCCGAAACAAATACATTGACTTTGTCGCAAGCGCTTATAGTAAGGGCAACGTCGCGACCAACAATGCTAAAGCCGGGTCTATTTGACTTTTTAGAGACAGTTGCCACACGTGACTGTCTAAACAAATCAGAGACCGCGGCCCACCCCCTTTCGTTACGTCACTGGCCTTGTCGCCAGCGACGTCGCTTAAAATCAAATTATAACTTTCGCTAGTGGCGGCGGGTGACATCGATCGAGTCGCTGTCGGCCAGCACTATAAGCGCGCCTAAGCTTTGTCTCTTGGTTTATAGCTGCCCTCCCTTGAGCTATAACGCATGTAATTTCCCTTTAGCACGAAGAGGGTTCATTAAGCAGGGCTACATTTTACATTTGCTAACATAACATGCTACGTAAAATATGACTTTGAAAATCTATTGGGCCTCGGCCAAGGTACTTGCTTGCTGGCGGAGGCGCGCTTCCGCTCAGCACTGAGCCCCTACAGCTGCAATTAGAGCGGCTTTAGTAGGGGCTCGCCTACGCTTCCGGAAGCGTAGGTCTTAGGGAAATTTAAAATTTCCCCGCTTGCCGGAGCGCAGGGCCGGTCACGTGAGCGGTTCGCACCCGCAAGGCCAGGGAAAGCCAGCGGGGAGCTTGGCCGAGGCCTTAGACACACTTGCATACTTGAATGTTCACAATTCATGATGCGGCAACGAATCAAAGCACTGTAGTAAGTGCTGTTTGTTATAGGAACAGGGCTCACCTTTTTGTCCATATATAATATTGGCTTGTCTGTTTTTTACTGGTTTTTAGTCATCAAATTAGTTTTGTTAATTCGAAGGAAACTGACATTTATTTATTTGTATGCATTCAACCTCTAATGGTGTTTCCCTGGCATATATGTTGGAACTGCAATGAGGTGAAACGCTACAATAATTTTCATGCACGTTATATGCATCTCAACGCTCGAGCTCAATCCTGAAAAATACAAGCAGCATGGAATGTCCAATCTAAACGTCTCTCGTTTGACTTACAAAGGTGGCATTCCTCACCTCCCTCTAAATTTAATACCCTGTAGAATACAAAAATATATATATCTTATCTCCGGTCCCTGTGTTCACCTATCCCCGGTGTTCACATACAAATGAATGCTGCTTTGTGGTGGGTGACAGCATTGATGCAGGCATCAAGGTAAAATAATACAATTGGCCTATTTAAATTTACTACGTTAGACTTCTATAGTTAAGTCTTCCAATAACATGTACAGCTAGCAGCCACTAAGTGAAGGACACAGTGTTTCTTTTCTGCAGTTCATACTACAATAAGTGTCTGGTGAAATGGGGTTTTGTCAGAATGTAAAAGGATGACCTAAAAGTATTCCCTACCAATGCTTTACTTTTCTCTTCATTGTAGGCTTGACCATTATGCCATCATTAAGTTCCCTCTGACCACTGAGTCGGCCATGAAGAAGATTGAGGACAACAACACACTGGTTTTCATTGTTGATGTCAAAGCCAACAAGCATCAAATCAAACAGGCTGTAAAGAAACTGTATGACATAGATGTGGCCAAAGTGAACACCCTGATCAGGTGAGTAAGCACTAGGTTGTCTGTTGTGAGGGTAATGCTGTCCAAAGGCAGTCCCCTTTTTGCATTGACCTGTCTCGTGCACATGATGGAAAGCATATTTTGGCTGATGTTAGTGATGTTTTCAAAGGAACCACTGATGCATGAGCGCATATGGCCGTGTGAGACGGCAGGAATTATATTAGTCCTGATATGAAATTCTTTAATTTCAGGCCTGATGGCGAGAAGAAGGCGTATGTTCGTCTTGCTCCAGATTATGATGCTTTGGATGTGGCCAACAAGGTAACATGTCTTCCTGCCTAGAAGCTCTGGGCTAGGTGACTTAAAGGAAAAGTGTAACTTTATTTTCGAAAGCATCCATGGTCCAGAACTTCTGTATGCCTGGTGTTCTGAACAGGATATACTTAACATACATGTAATTAATCAATATTTGTATAGATCTACATGGCTATCTTGGATATAACTGCAAAAAAAGTGCTAAAAGCCGCTTATAAAGTACACATGGCTGTTTTGTGCAGATGATGAAAATATTATATTGTCTGAATACATTGATGTGTTCAAAGGAACCACTGATGCACACTAGCCACAAAAAAGATGTGTGGGCTGATTTTAGATGTGAATTTGTCACAAAGATGTACACGGGTACAACCAGAGTTTGATTCTGGCACTACAGTAAAGGGTGGATGTCATGCAGTCTTCTCTCTCAAACCAATAATGATTTTCTCTAACATTAAGCAATAACCTGTTTTTTTTTTGTTTTCCATTGCAGATTGGCATCATCTAAACCTGCTGCGACAAGATCTGTACAGAAAATAATAAAATAAATGAAAATTTCATTGTGGTTTATTTTTTATTTTAATCTATAGAAACTCATTGTCAAACTTGTTTACATGAGTACACCCCTCAGGGTTGTTAAGGTGGTCTTTGTGCTATTGAGAACTAATTTCTTAGCGCTGTACAGTGACATAATTAAAATACCAAAACAAATGGGGATTGACGTACAAAAAGTGACATTGAAGGCTATAAAAAAAAAAGGTAGATGAGATGGATAACAAATATTTTTTTTTCTGGTAAAAAAAAGCTATTGCAGTTCAGAGAAGGCGTTTAAAGTTTTTACAATAACATTCCTAATTTAAGGTGGCTGGTTACATTATTATTCTCTGGCTTCTATTTTGGCCAAGGAAATAGGGGCTCGTGACCCCCTGTTTGAGATACTTGCCTCTGAATTAGGTGCCAGTAGCTGCTCTCCTCTCCTACCAGGTTTCACAATATGTCTGCTCTCCAAAGATTTCCCGCCCTGCGGACCTATAGGGATCCTTGATGTCATCGGTGCAGCTTTCTATTGGCCCATGTGACGTGGGAGCTTTAAACTTTTAAGGCCTTGCTTGCTGAGCCGGAGCATCTACTGCAGAGATCAGTATCTCTGGAGCTGAAATTAAAGGGGTTCAGCTCTTGGGACTCCCTGCTCCAATTGCATACCTATAATTTAAATGGTAATCGCTAACATCAATTGCTAATTTTTTTTTTTTAATACAGTGAATAATGCATCAAGCGAGGTTTGAAACAATTCTTAAACATGGCAATTATGGTACTGTGTTTACCAAGTTTGCTACATTATTTTTCACAATTCACAAGTCCCAATAGCTAGAGCCTTTATTGCTCCAACTTGCTCAAAACTGGTGCACCATTAACTTGGGTTAGTGGAATGCTGCATTCATTTTCACAGTGATGAGAACAGAGTAGATGAGGGATGCGCAACCTTTCCCCCCGTGTGCACCCTTGCCTGCTCTCTTCGGTGCCTCGTGCATGCCTCCCCCCCAACCCCCCCTGCCTGACCCCGGCATCAAATGATGTGCAGGGTCATGTGACATCACTACGCCATGGTAACGTGACCCCATGGCGTAATTTGACGCTGGGTTACCAGGACGACGTGTTGCGTTAGAAGGTAAGTGTACTTTAGAGTCCTCGCGTTGTCCCCTGGCATTAATATGTTTGTCGATTTACCACTGTGATGTGACAATGGGGTGAAGGAAGCAGGTTTGGAAACCTGTGTGAGTTCATAGGCTTTCTATGTTTGTACTGTGAAGGGTCTTGTCACTTTTTGACCCACCATACCCTGTGTCTGATAACAAACTAGAAAAGGTTATTGAAATTAGCTTGCTATGAAACCAGCTTCCTAGAACCATCTCCTGAAACCTGTTGCATGTTGCTTTGTGAAAAAATGCTTTTTCTATGGTTTGGCTCTCTTGTCTGAAAGTTGAAGTGCCCACTCCCCTTAACTGCTCTCACTAAGAAAGTTTCTGTTTATAGACCGAACTCTGATTTGCTAAAAAAAATAGGAATTTATACGCGATGTCCGTCTTGGATTCACATTGATTTGGACAGGTATTTCACCAATAATAATAATTGTTTGTTGTATAGCGCTGCTAGTTTTATGTAGCGCTTTACAGACACATTTTTGCAGACAGTCCTGCCCCGTAGAGCTTACAATCTATGTTTTGGTGTCTAAGGCCCAGGGAGATAGTGACTTGCCCAAAGTCACAAGGAGTTGACCCCAGGAATTGAGCCTGCTTCAAACTCTGTGCCAGTCAGTGTCTTTACTCACTGAGCCACTCCTCCAAATGCCTCCATTACAGCATTGTCTGACAAGTCAATGCTATGACATTATTATTAAGTCTGCTAGCTTCCAACAAGTAGGATGAGACAAAAATAAACTAAGCTTTCAAAGGCCTTACATTTCTAAGTAAAAATGTATGTGGCAATCCAAAAACGATGACAGACACAGGCTTTAGGTTGCACTGTCTGCTATTTTCCCTATTTATGTCATGTAACTCCTCAAGGTTCTCCTGTTCACGTCCCGTATGTCTGATAGTTTTCCCCATGCCTAAAAATACATGAAAAGCATGTTCTTTAAACTGTAGAGCAGTGGTTCTCACACTTATCCTACTTCAGGGGTACCCCTGCAGTAGGATGACAAGACGTCCCGTTTTTTTAGGCCTATATCCTGACTTTTTGGGGCCGCTGTCCTGGTTTTCTATTGGCGCCCTTCGTGCATACGTGATCGACACTTGCCGACCGCTCGTGCACAGGCCAGATCGGTTGGCAAGTGCCGATCTCGCACGAGAGCAGCAAGCGGTCATTGCGCATGCTCGACTTTTTGCCGGGACAAATATAGACGCCCTACCCTGAAGGATTTTTAAAATCTATGGGGACCCCTGCTCTTCAGACCTCACTCATCTTCTTGCTCACATGCAAAACACGCACCCGACTTTTCACCAAAACACACCCCTCACCCACCCTCTGGCATTCTCGACCCTTCTCACACAGCATGCTAGCCTTTACGGCATACTTTATTCCTAAACACCATATTCACCCCACTTATCTTACACCACATACCTTCCCCCACCCCACAAAAATCACAGGCCTACTTCCCCTGCCTCGTACAAAGATATCACACACAAATCCACCCCACAAAACTCTCACTCCTTCCCCCTAACCTCCCATCTTCCTATACACCTCAAACATGTCATCTGCTCAGCGGGTGCGTCCTGCACTGCCTGGAGATGAAGAGGCTTCCCTCCTGTGTCTGGCTGAGAGAGGAGAGGCGGCTCTCCGTCAATATGTCTCCTGGCTCTTGGATCATCTCACTAGGGACCTTCTGCAGCTGTTACAGTACTACAGCTGAGGTATTATTTCCTATCTGTATTCCTGCTGTCATATCACTTACATTACTGCTTTCATCAATCATTTCCTCATAATGTGATGTTATTCTTGTGCATTAATGACAAGCCTGGCCTGTGATGCATTTTTCCCATGTATGCTCAACCTTCTGAACTGTTCCATGAGATGGGTGTACAATACGTCCTTAATTTAATCTCTTTATTTGCCCCCACAAAGAAACCTTTTTGGGGAAAGAGGCCTGAAATACATTGCAAAGCAGTGGAATATATTCCATGCCCATGGAGGCAAAGATTAAGGCTTACAAACTGTCTTAACTTTTTTTTATAGCCTGCTTATATTTTAGTGTAAGTCCCTCTAGTAGTTCTTTGTGTCAAGGTTTTTTTTTTAAACAGGACTTGGTCAAATTGTATAGGACTCATCCTAATATTTGTTCCCCCACCTGCTTTAAATTCTTAACTGCACAGCATAGAATTCTGTCTGTTATATTTTACCTCTAACAATAATGCGGTTGCATGTACAGTATATACTGTATGTTTTTATGAAAGATAACATAGTAATGCACTGGTTTACTAAATGTACTACCCTACCACTGACCACAAATGACATGAGGCCGTTTCTAAAACCCAAACTATGATGACATATCAGGCGATGATGATGTGGATGGTTATGTCTTACATCAGGGCAATGATGCTATTTTCACCACCACGGGGAGGTATGTATGGAGACATAAACCTACGATGTAAAGTGTGTTTATTCATGTGCATTAATGACCACCAAGGTAGGAACCGACTGCAAGGATGTCACAATGCCATGGGACGTCATGTGCCTATGACACTTGGGGACAGTTCCATTAACCGATGGCGGTTTGCGAAAAGCATTCCGTCGGATAAGCGAGGACCACCCGTATACATTTTATTACCTACAATTCAGCCAGGATATAGCTAAACTTCTGCGTAAACATTGGTATTTGCTACTAAATTACCCTTCATTCGGAGAAACTTTCAAAGCTCCTCCCGTAATGTCTTATCGTAGGGCGAAAATATAAGCGATTCACTGGTAAGAGCAGACTTCGAATGTAAGAATCCAATCCGCTGATTCAGTAATCCGCACGCAGATTGTGGAATCCGCAGATTGGATTGTATCCAAATGGCGATTTTTAATTAATCCGCACGGATTGAAACTGAAACAATCCGCCGACGGATTTTATACCGCGGAACGAATTTTGAATGGAAAGCCCGGGAAATTCCGCAAAACAGATTTTTTTTTTGCCTTTACCTGGAAGACGTCCTCTTTGTAGACCTGGTATCTCCTTTTGGTTATTTTCTTACCTTGTATATTTTTCTTTTTTTCTCTTTGCTGTTCCATGTTGAAGCACTATACCAATGTATTTATTTTTTCATTTTCCTTGGACAGTTGTCTGGCTTTCGCCAGTAGATTTACCACCATTGACTGATTCTGTTTATCATGAGGGTCTGCTCTTATAGCCAGTTATATGCTTTAATCGGCTATATTCTCCAAAATAACAGCATACGATCAGTGAACTGGTTGTATTTTCATTCATTTTTCTTTCTTTTCTTCTTATGTTTATTACATAGTTACATAGTAGATGAGGTTGAAAAAAGACGTAGGTCCATCAAGTTCAACCTATGCTAAATTTAGACAACAAATACTTTATCCTATATCTATACTTACTTATTGATCCAGAGGAAGGCAAACAAAAAACCCCATTAAGGGGAAAAATTAATTCCTTCCTGACTCCCAAGAATTGGCAATCGGATTAATCCCTGGATCAACATCCTTCCCATGTATACTTATTTTGTATATCCCTGTATACCTTTCCCATCTAAAAAGATGTCCAACCTTTTTTTGAACAAATCTATTGTATCTGCCATCACAGTCTCCATGGGTAAGGAATTCCACATTTTAACTGCCCTTACTGTAAAGAACCCTTTCCTTTGTTGCTGGTGAAATTTCCTTTCCTCCAACCTTAAGGGATGCCCCCGAGTCCTTTGTACTGCCCGTGGGATGAATAGTTCTTTTGAAAGCTCCTTGTATTGTCCCTGAATATATTTGTATATAGTTATCATATCCCCTCTTAGACGCCTCTTTTCTAATGTAAATAAATCTAATTTAGCTAGCCTCTCCTCATAAGTTAGAATGTCCATCCCCTTTATTTATTTGGTGGCTCTTCTCTGCACTCTCTCTAGTTCCATAATGTCTTTTCTTAGGATTGGTGCCCAAAATTGTACTCCATATTCAAGGTGTGGTCTTACTAATGCCTTGTAAAGGGGCATAATTATGTTTACTTCCCTTCCATCCATTGCCCGTTTGATGCAAGATAAGATCTTGTTTGCCTTTGCAGCTACTGCATGACATTGGGCACTATTGCTAAGCCTGCTGTCTACAAGCACTCCTAAATCCTTCTCCATCAAGGATTCCCCCAATATATCTCCATTTAATTTGTAAGTCGCCTTTTTATTCTTGCATCCCAAATGCATAACCTTACATTTATCTGTATTAAACCTCATCTGCCATTTACCTGCCCACGTTTCCAGTCTCTCCGAGTCCTTCTGAAGATAAATGACATCCTGCTCTGATTCTATTACCTTACACAATTTAGTATCATCAGCAAAGATGGAGACTTTGCTCTCGATCCCAACCTCAAGGTCATTAATAAACAAGTTAAAAAGCAGGGGTCCCAGTACCGATCCCCGAGGTACTCCACTCACGACTTTAGCCCAACCTGAAAAAGTTCCATTTATGACAACCCTCTGTTGTCTGTCCTTTAACCAGTTTTCAATCCAGGTGCATATATTAATACTGAATCCAATTTTCATTATTTTGTACACCAACCTGTGTGAAACCGTATCAAAAGCCTTTGCAAAATCTAAGTACACCACATCAACTGCATTACCCTGGTCTAAATTCCTACTTACCTCCTCAAAGAAACAAATCAGGTTTGTTTGGCAAGATCTATCCTTCATAAATCCATGCTGACTATTACTAATAATTTTGATTTCCATTAGGTATTCCTGAATATTATCCCGTATTAACCCTTCAAGTAGTTTCCCTACTATTAAAGTCAGACTTACAGGTCTGTAATTTCCCGGTTGTGATCTAGCTCCCTTTTTAAATATAGGCACCACATCTGCTTTACGCCAATCTTGTGGTACTGAGCCTGTGGAAATGGAGTCCTTGAATATTAAATATAATGGTTTTGCTATTACTGAGTTTAACTCCTTGAGAACTCTTAGATGTATGCCATCGGGGCCAGGTGCCTTATTTACTTTAATTTTTTCAAGTCGCTTATGAACTTCTTCCTCAGTTAACCAATTGTTCATTAATATGGAGGTAGTGGCTTCCTCCTGCGGCACTACTATTGGACTTGATTCTTCCCTGGTAAACACAGAGGCAAAGAATTTGTTTAATACCTCAGCTTTTTCCTTATCTCCAATAATCTGCCTACCCATCTCACACTGAAAGGGTCCTATATTTTCTTTTTTCTCATTTTTTTGTTATTAAGGTACTTAAAGAACTTTTTAGGGTTGACCTTACTTTCTATTGCAATCCTTTTTTCATTATCCATTTTTGCTAATTTGATTGCCCTTTTGCAATTTTTGTTACATTCCTTATAATTCTGATATGATATCTCCGTCCCTTCTGACTTAAAGAATCTAAACGCCTTCCTCTTCTTGTCCATTTCCTCCCCTACAGGTTTATTTAGCCACATTGGTTTTGACTTATTTCTTTTATACTTATTACCCAAGGGTATACACTGATAAGTGTGCTTTTCTAACAATGATTTAAAGACTGCCCATTTTTCTCTGCAAAAACATCATCCCATTGTATTACTACTAGATTAGACCTCAGTTTATTAAAATCTTTGAAAATAATGTGTTGTTTTTTGCTGGCTGGTGGTGTCCGATTGCTCTTCATACACCTGTGGATACATACTATATTTTGAGGTAAGGAGCACATTCTACCATACTATAGAACAGTGTTTCCCAACTCCAGTCCTCAGGGAACCCCAACAGGTCAGAACTTAAGGATATCCCGGCTCCAGCACAGGTGGCTCAGTCAAAATGATTGAGCCACTGGTTGACCCACCTTTGCTGGAGCAGGGATAGACCTGTTGGAGTTCCCTGAGGACTGGAGTTGGGAAACACGGCTATAGAAGACATACAAGACTTTGTGATTCAACACTTTGATGACATGGAGGAACTTCTGCAGGAGATCTGTGATATGTTTGGTCTGAATTAATTGCCCAGTTTCATGGTCACTATTTATAACGCACTCACCTAGTGTGTGCCGCGGATACCTATCCATTGTATCGTACCATACTATAGGCTTATTTTTGCAGATATTTTATGGAATCGCCGATTCCTTTGAATAAAACATTGTGGTCACTGGACTACTTCTGGGAAACGTCAGGCTACTGAGAACAGCAATACGGCTGGCCCTTTCAGCACTGATAAGGGTTAGAAAACACGACTACGATTCCCATAATGCTTAGGGTACTGATTTTGCTTACTGATGTTTATGGACACAAGCTTTCAGAACCAATAGGATCCCTTATATTGTAAGAACTGCTTTACAGTTCACTCCTAATCACTGCAACTTTTGAAGTGCTGCGGTATCACTTCTTCAATTAAGGAGGACTGCTGCTTTAAATATCAGTGTGCCAATGGAACTTACTTTCCGTCCTATAACGGCAGCCCGTATTGATCCTCTGGAGATTATGTAGCAAAGGCCCATTTTCTATAAACTGAATTGAAATAGAAAGTGCCATTGACTTGAATGGACCTCCCGTGCAATCGTGTCGGATCGGCGCTATCGCAATTTATAGAATGAGGACAACATTCTGTCAGGCACGAGACTGAAGCAAAAAAACAGTACCAGATTTATCAAAGAATCAGATACATTGACAGTGATGGGATTTTCTTCTAAAATCTAGTGCCATTTCCCCCCTTATTTTGTAACACACTTTCCAGAACACCCTCCTACTGTCTCTGTACGTTCTTCCTATTTACCACTTCGATTGGAAGCTCTTTGGGGCAGGGACTCCTTTTGCCTAATGTTACTTTTATGTCTCAAGCGCCTATTCCCCTTATGTGTTATATTATTACTGTATGTCACGTGTATTACGGCTGTGAAGCACTATGTACATGGATGGTGCTATATAAATAAAGATATACATACAACCAAGAGACTTTGCTAAATAACCACCCTTGTCTCGGTTATTAAGAATTAGCATAGTCACCTGTCACATTTAATCACATTGAAGCTATAGTGATGCATCCTAGGTTTTGGGACGTCTCTCAATTGACCACTAGGCTGCACCATAGTATCAGGATCCGATGCCTGTGCATATGTATTACTTCCCTCGACCCACACCCATTGCCCTTCATCGTGTCACTGTTACTGCTGCATGAACGCTCCCTGACCTTCTTGCCCTAGACAGGATCAGCTGATGCATTGCATTGTAGCCAGCTATGCCTGGAATGTCTCAAAGTATCATGTGTAGTGGAAGCCATAGCCACCAGTTGAAAGCAAGACTCACACCTCAATGTGACTCATCCCTGCACTCGATAGGTAAAATAGAAGCATGTGTACAAAATACCTTAGCTGTGCTGTTGATGTTTAGAAATTAATCTCCCATCAGCTTGACAGAGCAGTCTTTCTCTCAGGCACTTACCTGCACTCTGCTACCCTTAACATTGCCTCGCACACCAGGCACCCATTCTACACCGTGCATGGGTGCACACAGGGTTAAAGCATAAGTGATGCACAGTTTGCAAATAATATTTGGATATTTACCTATAAGTCCTCCTTTTGCTCACTTCCTCATAGCCCTGACAATTGTGAGCTCCAGCAGCTGTGAAGAGAGTTACTGATGCAGCTGAATAGGAGAGAATTGAGGTCCTGACCTTCACTGAGATAGTTGGAAGTAACTGATTATTGCAGCTGTCTGTACACTAAGCAGCCTCATATAATTCCACCCTTGCTTCGCCATCCCCATATTTCACTACAACGTTTGCAGCATTGTCAAAAGAAAGACAATGCTAGCGGCTTGTAATTAATTCAACTGTATTTTACAAAAACAACGTACATTTCGCATGGTTGTTCTTTTACGGTATCGCAGCCATGCAAAATGCGTCGGAGACGGCAGCACGTGCAGATCTTAAGACTGGAATGTTGTCACAAAAAGAGAAACATTGAATTCAGATGTAAAGGTATCAGAGTGTGTCTGAAAAGTTCAGGAGGATCTTGTTCACGGTCTCCCTCTTTTGGTAATTTATGCTTATTTATGGCAAGTTACCAATTGCCAGTATCTCTTAACTCCCTTTCAAGTGCTTTCTGGCATATTTAGTCCGGGTTTGGAATTTGAAAAATCAGCAGGCAAAAGTCTCAGGACATACTGCAAGAGAAGCCACCACTGGAATGTATCCATACCTGTCAAAGCACAGCTCTTAATGAGATCTTAGGCTACGCTTATAGTGACAGTGACGTTGCATCGAAACAAATGCATTGTCGCCGTCGTCGGCGCTTATAGTGCACGCGACAGCGCCACCAAAAATCTGGTAGTCACTTTTATTTGATTTTTTCGGCAACGGTCTCCCCATGCGGCCAATTAGAGAGCTTCTCCGTCCCTCTGCCTTCCCCCTTTCTGATGTCACTGGCCTTGTAGCCAGCGACGTCGCCTAAACTTACATTACAACTATTGCAATGGTCGACGGCGACGGGTGACGTCATCGGTCGCGTCGCCGGCAGTATAAGCGCAGCCTTAGAATTCTGCAGTACATACTGTGCATGATGACTATAATGGTAGAGAGAACCAATGGTATACAATCAGTGATATAGAGTCACAGAGTATATGTTTATCATATAAGTCCGAGGTCAACCATATTTGTGATGTGTTGAACTCAGAGTACTGATGAGTAAAAAACGGATCAGAGTACTGTATAGTGTTCATTCATTTCCACACAAAAGGGAAAAGGAGAGCTAGTCCCCCAGGGTATCCACTCCACTACCCCTTCGTCTTGC
Source organism: Ascaphus truei (assembly GCF_040206685.1). Lineage (NCBI taxonomy): Eukaryota > Metazoa > Chordata > Amphibia > Anura > Ascaphidae > Ascaphus > Ascaphus truei. The sequence continues at coordinate 104,970,421 of NC_134485.1, read as the reverse complement.
ACCTTTTCTTTGTATTTTTTATGAGCATGAGACAGCAATGTCCTTGATACGTGGAGATGTATAACATAATCCAGGGGTGCGCAAACTTTTCCATCTGCGCCCCCCCGCCTGCTCACGCCTCTCCCCCCCCCCTTTACCTGTTCTCCAGCGTCTTCTCACATCATGACTTTATGTGACGTTGCATTGCCACGGCAAGACGTCATGTGACCCCGCGGTGTTAACGCCGCGTTGCCATCTTTACGTGCCGCCAGAGACCAGGCGCGGGACTTACAGAGGCCTTGTGCGAGCTCCCCCAGCATTTAATTTAAATGCTTTGGGGAAGAGCGCGGGGCCTCTGTAAGCACCGCGCTCCCTCGCAGAAAATGTTGCGCCACTCAGTTTGCGCACCCCTGACATAATCCACTATCCCTGACAATGTTAGGGGACTGGTTTTTACTCACAGGACCCGTCACATCTGAACTTTGTCCATCGATGAAGAGAGTACAGGAAGATCTGGCTAAACAGCAGCGACTAGAAGGTGCACAGCTCCGTAGTGAAAAAGTAAGGGCTAAGTAGCACTGCTGGTTAAAGCAGATTTATTGCACTGACAAGGTGTGCCTGGCAGCAAACAGTACAGGAAAACTCTAACATGTTTCACGCCCCCCGGCGCTTTGTCAAAGAGTTGATATGAGCGCTTCTGATGGCGTAATAACGTTTTATTGGATCCCAAAAAGAGATAAAAAATGCACACTCACAATTTAATTAATTGTTAGTTTGCATGTAAAGGGAAAGGGTTCTTTAAGCCCGGACGATTCCGTCTAATGCTGGAGATACTGCCGGGCGTCCTCATTGTCAGGGCATACCCTCCATCCAGCCTTTGGAGTCGCTTGGTGCTGATGTCACAGCTCCGTTCACAAATCGCTCAACCAAGCCTGCCTCAGTAGTTCACCCTACGCGTTTCGGATAGGTGGTTCTATCAGTGCCACGTATAAGTAGCAAATGGTTGTCACGGTAACCACACTGTTAGTTTGTTTCTACTGAATTACCATCGCAAAACTAAGTGCCATTTTATTAACCCTTTTTTGGAACACCTCGGCGTGCTAATGAAACACAAAGGCAAGCTATAGAAACAGCTGCAGCTGCTTTTCGTATAAATATGGCAAATTGAGAATATAAGAACAATAATAAAATAACTGATGGTGTTAGAAAGTATTTAGTTGTAATAATACAATAGTGGTTTTCACAGAGCTGGATGCAGCCCAGAAGTGATAGCATTTATAAATGAATGAATAAAGGCTTATTGAAAGACTGAATTAAACATAATCAATACAGGCATACACCGGTTTAAGGACACTCACTTTAGGTACACTTGCGTACAGACCACCGTAGTAGTGATGCGGTGATTCCCCTCGCCCAATAGGCAAACGGCAGCTCGCGCATGCGCCTGTCAGCACGTCCTGAACAGCAATACCGGCTCCCCACCTGTAGCGAAGCATCGATAAGTGGGAAAAAAGGTTGTGCTTCACTTTAAGTACATTTTCACTGTACATACATGCTCTGGACCCATTGCGTACGTTAATGCGGGGTATGCCTGTACTGCAAAAAAAGATTCAAACTTAAAAAGTTTTTGAAGTGAAACTTCTTTAGTGGCACCTAGTCAATTTTGATGGAACAAAACTCCTTCATGGAGACGAAAATGTGAAACGGAAATGACGTCACGCTCCTAACGGCCCCCACACGCCCGCTGACATATGTGGTGGCGATAGCTGCCGGCGCCGATCCTAACGGCCGCCGTTCCCCCCCCACACGCCCGCTGACATATGCCGTGCATGCGCAGTAGTGATGGCGCCGCTGACGGACGCCACGCATGCGCAGAAGCGGCGCCGTTCCCCCCACACGCCCGCTGACATATGAGAAGAGGACACGGATTACTGACAGCTAGTGCCGGGGTATTTTATCCCGTTGTTAGTTGGCTAACGCCACGTTAGCCATATGCAAATGTGGGTCTCCGTTAATTATTACCATCCGGTAATTATTTAAGTAACAGGACATTAGTTGCCCTGATTTAAGGGAGCTTTGTGGATCTGCCCTTAGGGTTGGTTGAGCCAGGCTGCTCCTGAACCTGATTACCTGGAGTTACCTGATAACGTTTGGGCATTTTATCTTGCCACATTGTAATCTCGCTCTCTCTTCCATATTTTAGTCTGCATTGTATACAAATATTTCAATGACTAATTTAAAATGATTTAAAAACTGGTTTGTTTTTTTAAAATTACAATCACCAAACGTTAACCTATCAAACATAAATCTGCCATTTTGGTCATTTAAAAGGGTAGTCCAACATAGTAGGCAAAAAACGTTTTTAAAATAATGTATTAATGTAATTGTCCTTGGGAAGTTTTTAATAATCATAGCCTTATATAATGCTGAAAGTGTACAGTGGACTGTACATATACTTTTTGCAGGCACAATGAGCCTCTGCCCCATAGTGCTTACAATCTAAAGGCACACTATATAGATATATACTTAAAATGGTTTTGAAGCAAAAAGTGGCACTGTGTGCTCATTTGCATGTCATTTCCCAGAATCCCTTGCTGCAGTGGAAAGTGCTGTGTGATAATGGTGAAAGGCGGGATTGCAGACCTGCCCAAGACATGCAAATGAGCATACAGTTATATTTCCATTTGCTATATATATATATATATATATATACAGTGCTTGACAAATCACCCAAAAATCTACTCGCCAAACAAAAAAATCTACTCGCCACCTAGCCCCGCCCTTAGCCCCGCCCCTAACCCCGCCCCAACCCGCTTAAAAAAAAGAAAAGAAAAAAGAAATGTAATCAATTTCTAGTAAGAACAACATTCGTTTTTGACATAAGTTTATATTTATTGTAGTACATTTATACTTTACTACAATTAGTCCTTGTTACGTGTATGTGTGTGTGTGTGTGACTAGTTTCCTGCACCCATTAACCAGTGCCTGAATGCCCCCTCTTCACAATATCTAAAGCAGCAATCCCGCCTGGGATCTTACCTGGTCCGCAGTCCCTCAATGTCCAGGTACCTCATTCCCGCAATGTTATACATTGGAGGGGATGTGTTCCCTACCTGTCTTCTGGGTTAGGGGGGATTCCGATGTCTTCCGTGTGAAGCTTGAATCAGATCTGGAAGAAAGCAGTATAGGGTAAATAATATATCCAGATCCAGAGTCTGGGAGAGAGAGAGAGAGACACAGGCAGAGAGAGAGAGAGAGAGAGAGAGAGAGAGAGAGAGAGAGAGAGAGAGAGACACAGACAGAGAGGGAGAGAGACACACACAGAGAGGGAGAGAGACAGATGGAGAGAGAGACACAGACAGAGAGGGAGAGAGACAGATGGAGAGAGAGAGACAGATGGAGAGAGAGAGACAGATGGAGAAAGAGAGGCAGATGGAGAGAGAGAGACAGATGGAGAGAGAGGGACAGAGAGAGAGGGACAGAGAGAGAGAGGGACAGAGAGAGGGACAGAGAGAGAGAGGGACAGAGAGAGAGAGGGACAGAGAGAGAGAGGGACAGAGAGAGAGAGAGGGACAGAGAGACAGAGGGACAGAGACAGAGGGACAGAGACAGAGGGACAGAGAGACAGAGAGAGGGAGAGAGACAGAGAGACAGAGAGAGGGAGAGAGACAGAGAGGGAGAGAGAGACAGAGACACAGAGACAGAGGGACAGAGATAGAGGGACAGAGACAGAGGGACAGAGACAGAGGGACAGAGACAGAGACACAGAGACACAGACAGAGGGACAGAGACAGAGAGAGAGCGACAGGGAGGGAGAGTGACAGGGAGGGAGAGAGACACAGGCAGAGAGGGAGAGAGACACAGAGAGGGAGAGAGACACAGACAGAGAGGATGAGAGACACAGACAGAGAGGATGAGAGACACAGACAGAGAGGATGAGAGACAGATGGAGGGAGAGGGAGAGAGACGGAGAGGGAGATAGAGAGGGACAGAGAGAGAGGGACAGAGAGAGAGGGACAGAGAGAGAGGGACAGAGACAGAGGGACAGAGACAGAGGGACAGAGACAGAGGGACAGAGACAGAGGGACAGAGACAGAGGGACAGAGACAGAGGGACAGAGACACAGAGAGAGACACAGAGAGAGAGACAGAGACAGAGGGACAGAGACAGGGAGGGAGAGAGACGGAGGGAGAGAGGGAGAGAGACACAGGCAGAGAGGGAGAAAGACACAGGCAGAGAGGGAGAGAGACAGAGAGACAGAGAGGGAGAGAGACACAGGCAGAGAGGGATAGAGACAGAGAGGGAGAGAGACACAGGCAGAGAGGGAGAGAGACAGAGAGGGAGAGAGACACAGGCAGAGAGGGAGAGAGACAGAGAGGGAGAGAGACAGAGAGGGAGAGAGACAGAGGGGGAGAGAGACAGAGGGGGAGAGAGACAGAGGGGGAGAGAGACAGAGGGGGAGAGAGACAGAGGGGGAGAGAGACAGAGGGAGAGAGGCAGAGAGGGAGAGAGGGAGAGAGACACAGGTAGAGAGGGAGAGAGACACAGGCAGAGAGGGAGAGAGACACAGGCAGAGAGGGAGAGAGACAGAGAGGGAGAGAGACAGGAAGGGAGAGGAGAGAGGGAGGGAGAAAGAGAGAGACAGAGAGGGGATGATTGACTGACGTGGGGGTGACTAACTGCGGGGTGGGATTACGGACTGTGTGACTGGGTGGGATTACTGACTGTGTGACTGGGTGGGATTACTGACTGGGTGACTGGGTGGGATTACTGACTGGGTGACTGGGTGGGATTACTGACTGGGTGACTGGGTGGGATTACTGACTGGGTGACTGGGTGGGATTACTGACTGTGTGACTGGGTGGGATTACTGACTGGGTGACTGGGTGGGATTACTGACTGGGTGACTGGGTGGGATTACTGACTGGGTGGGGGTTGTATTACTGACTCGGTGGGGGTGGGGGTGAGGGTGGGATTACTGACTGGGTGGGGGGTGGGATGAGGGGATGAGTAACTGGTGGAGTTACTGACTGGGTTACTGACTGGGTGGGATTGGTGACTGGGTGGGATTAGTGACTGGGTGACTGGGTGGGATTAGTGACTGGGTGACTGGGTGGGATTAGTGACTGGGTGACTGGGTGGGATTAGTGACTGGGTGACTGGGTGGGATTAGTGACTGGGTGAGATTAGTGACTGGGTGGGATTACTGACTTGGTGAATGGTGGGATTGGTTACTGGGTGTGATGGGTGACTGGGTGGGGGAGGATGGGTGACTGGGTGGGGGAGGATGGGTGACTGGGTGGGGGAGGATGGGTGACTGGGTGGGGGAGGATGGGTGACTGGGTGGGGGAGGATGGGTGACAGACTGGGGGGCTGGGTGGGATTACTGACTGGGTGGGATTAATGACTGGGTGACTGGTGGGATGGGTGACTGGTGGGATGGGTGACTGGTGGGATGGGTGACTGGTGGGATGGGTGACTGGGTGACTGGTGGGATGGGTGACTGGTGGGATGGGTGGTGGGGGGGTGACTGACTGGGTGGTGGGGGGGTGACTGACTGGGTGGGGGGGTGACAAACTGGGGGGTACCTCTGGTGTCCTGCATATACACGTTCTCACACACACGTACACACACACACAGGGGGGGAACACACACAGGAGGGGGGGGAGAAACACCCCCGCAACTACAGTATCTCCCGACCCGTGTGGGCAGCATGAGCGGGGAGGAGAAACACACGCACTACTACCTCCTGACCCGCGCGGGCAGCGGGAGAGGGGGGGGGGGGGAAGGAAAAACACCAGCGCCATTACCTTCCAGCCCGCGCGGGCAGCGGGAGCAGTGGGGGAAGGAAAAACACCAGCGCCATTACCTTCCAGCCCGCGCGGGCAGCGGGGGAAGGAAAAACACCAGCGCCATTACCTTCCAGCCCGCGCGGGCAGCGGGGGAAGGAAAAACACCAGCGCCATTACCTTCCAGCCCGCGCGGGCAGCGGGAGCAGTGGGGGAAGGAGAAACACCAGCGCCATTAACTCCCAGCCCGCGCGGGCAGCGGGAGAAAGGGGGAAGGAGAAACACCTGCGCCATTAACTCCCAGCCCGCGCGGGCAGCGGGAGAAGGGGGGAAGGAGAAACACCTGCGCCATTAACTCCCAGCCCGCGCGGGCAGCGGGAGAAGGGGGGGAAGGAGAAACACCAGCGCCATTACCTTCCACCCCACGCGGGCAGCGGGAGAAAGGGGGGGGGGAGGAGAAACGGTGTATTTAAATTGCATTTCATTCCACCCACCTCCAACATCTGTCCAAAATCCTCCATGACCGGATCAGTGCAGGAGCTGACACAATTATACAGGAGGATATTCAGTATAGAGGAGGAGCAGACGCACGCACGCACACACACACCCCCTCCCCCTCCCCCTCTTCCTCACCCGTGCAGAGAAGGAAGGGCAGTTTGAAGTCCTGGCAGCTCCATGCCGCGTCACAGCCAATCAGCTAGAGGAATTTTTTTTTTTCCCGAGTAGGGGATTTTTTTTTTTTTCCCGAGCAAGGGATTTTTTTTTTTTTGCAGAGCAGGGGAAATGTTACTGGCCACGAGCCAATTTCCGATCGCAGCTGGCGAGTGGGTTTGTCGAGCACTGTATATATATATATATATATATATATATATATATATATATATATATATATATATATATATATATATATATATATATACATACATACAGAGTTCGACAAATCACCCAAAAATCTACTCGCCCAACCAAAAAAATCTACTCGCCACCTAGTCCCGCCCCAACCCTGCCCCTAGTCCCGCCCCCAACCCCGCTTTAAAATAAAATATATAAATAAAATACATTTAATAAATTCCTAGTCAGAACAACATTCGTTTATGACATAAATGTATTTATTGTTTTACATTATACGTGTGTGTGTGTGTGTGTGTGTGTGTGTGTGTGTGTGTGTGTGTGTGTGTGTGTGTGTGTGTGTGTGTGTGTGTGTGTGTGTGTGTGAATGTTGGATCTAGAAATAAAAGCCAGATGTGAATGACTAGTTTCCTGAACCCCTTAACCAGTGTCTGGACGTCCCCGCTTCACAATATCTAAAGCAGCAATCCCGCCTGGGATCTTACCTGATCCGCAGTCCCTCAATGTCCAGATACCTTCATTCCCGCAATCTTATACATTGGAGGGGAGGTGTTCCTTACCTGTCTTCTGGGTTAGAGGGGGTTCCGATGGTTCCTGTGTGAAGCTTGAGTCAGATCTGGAAGAAAGCAGTATAAGTTATTTCGGTGTAGTATAGGGCAGTTAAGATATACAGGGTAAATAAGATATCCAGATCCAGAGTGTGAGAGAGTGTGGGTGAGAGACAGAGAGAGTGTGGGTGAGAGACAGAGAGAGTGTGGGTGAGAGACAGAGAGAGTGTGGGTGAGAGACAGAGAGAGTGTGGGTGAGAGACAGAGAGAGTGTGGGTGAGAGACAGAGAGAGTGTGGGTGAGAGACAGAGAGAGTGTAGGTGAGAGACAGAGAGGGGAGAGAGACAGAGAGGGGAGAGAGACAGACAGAGAGGGGAGAGAGACAGACAGGGAGGGGAGAGAGACAGAGAGGGGAGAGAGACAGAGAGGGGAGAGGGGAGAGAGACAGAGAGGGGAGAGAGACAGACAGAGAGGGGAGAGAGACAGCCAGAGAGGGGAGAGAGACAGACAGATAGGGGAGAGAGACAGAGAGGGGAGAGAGACAGAGAGGGGAGAGAGAGACAGACAGAGAGGGGAGAGAGAGACAGACAGAGAGAGGGGAGAGAGACAGACAGAGAGGGGAGAGAGACAGACAGAGAGGGGAGAGAGACAAGGAGGGGAGAGGGGAGAGAGACAGAGAGGGGAGAGAGACAGACAGAGAGGAGACAGACAGAGAGGGGAGAGAGACAGACAGGGAGGGGAGAGAGACAGACAGACAGACAGGGAGGGGAGAGAGACAGGGAGGGGAGAGAGACAGTGAGGGGAGAGGGGAGAGAGACAGACAGACATGGAGGGGAGAGAGACAGGGAGGGGAGAGAGACAGGGAGGGGAGAGAGACAGGCAGACAGGGAGGGGAGAGAGACAGACAGACAGGGAGGGGAGAGAGACAGACAGGGAGGGGAGAGAGACAGACAGGGAGGGGAGACAGACAGACAGGGAGGGGAGACAGACAGACAGGGAGGGGAGAGAGACAGACATTGTCTGCATTGTCTGCATTGTATACAAATATTTCAATGACTAATTTAAAATGATTTAAAAACTGGTTTGTTTTTTTAAAATTACAATCACCAAACGTTAACCTATCAAACATAAATCTGCCATTTTGGTCATTTAAAAAGGTAGTCCAACATAGTAGGCAAAAAACGTTTTTAAAATAATGTATTAATGTAATTGTCCTTGGGAAGTTTTTAATAATCATAGCCTTATATAATGCTGAAAGTGTACAGTGGACTGTACATATACTTTTTGCAGGCACAATGAGCCTCTGCCCCATAGTGCTTACAATCTAAAGGCACACTATATAGATATATACTTAAAATGGTTTTGAAGCAAAAAGTGGCACTGTGTGCTCATTTGCATGTCATTTCCCAGAATCCCTTGCTGCAGTGGAAAGTGCTGTGTGATAATGGTGAAAGGCGGGATTGCAGACCTGCCCAAGACATGCAAATGAGCATACAGTTATATTTCCATTTGCTATATATATATATATATATATATATATATATATACATACATACAGAGTTCGACAAATCACCCAAAAATCTACTCGCCCAACCAAAAAAATCTACTCGCCACCTAGTCCCGCCCCAACCCTGCCCCTAGTCCCGCCCCCAACCCCGCTTTAAAATAAAATATATAAATAAAATACATTTAATAAATTCCTAGTCAGAACAACATTCGTTTATGACATAAATGTATTTATTGTTTTACATTATACTAGTGTGTGTGTGTGTGTGTGTGTGTGTGTGTGTGTGTGTGTGTGTGTGTGTGTGTGTGTGTGTGTGTGTGTGTGTGTGTGTGTGTGTGTGTGTGTGTGTGTGTGTGTGTGTGTGTGTGTGTGTGTGAATGAATGTTGGATCTAGAAATAAAAGCCAGATGTGAATGACTAGTTTCCTGAACCCCTTAACCAGTGTCTGGACGTCCCCGCTTCACAATATCTAAAGCAGCAATCCCGCCTGGGATCTTACCTGATCCGCAGTCCCTCAATGTCCAGATACCTTCATTCCCGCAATCATATACATTGGAGGGGAGGTGTTCCTTACCTGTCTTCTGGGTTAGAGGGGGTTCCGATGGTTCCTGTGTGAAGCTTGAGTCAGATCTGGAAGAAAGCAGTATAAGTTATTTCGGTGTAGTATAGGGCAGTTAAGATATACAGGGTAAATAAGATATCCAGATCCAGAGTGTGAGAGAGTGTGGGTGAGAGACAGAGAGAGTGTGGGTGAGAGACAGAGAGAGTGTGGGTGAGAGACAGAGAGAGTGTGGGTGAGAGACAGAGAGAGTGTGGGTGAGAGACAGAGAGAGTGTGGGTGAGAGACAGAGAGAGTGTGGGTGAGAGACAGAGAGAGTGTGGGTGAGAGACAGAGAGAGTGTGGGTGAGAGACAGAGAGAGTGTAGGTGAGAGACAGAGAGGGGAGAGAGACAGACAGAGAGGGGAGAGAGACAGACAGGGAGGGGAGAGAGACAGAGAGGGGAGAGAGACAGAGAGGGGAGAGGGGAGAGAGACAGAGAGGGGAGAGAGACAGACAGAGAGGGGAGAGAGACAGCCAGAGAGGGGAGAGAGACAGACAGATAGGGGAGAGAGACAGAGAGGGGAGAGAGACAGAGAGGGGAGAGAGACAGAGAGGGGAGAGAGAGACAGACAGACAGAGAGGGGAGAGAGAGACAGACAGAGAGAGGGGAGAGAGACAGACAGAGAGGGGAGAGAGACAGACAGAGAGGGGAGAGAGACAAGGAGGGGAGAGGGGAGAGAGACAGAGAGGGGAGAGAGACAGACAGAGAGGAGACAGACAGAGAGGGGAGAGAGACAGACAGGGAGGGGAGAGAGACAGACAGACAGGGAGGGGAGAGAGACAGGGAGGGGAGAGAGACAGTGAGGGGAGAGGGGAGAGAGACAGACAGACATGGAGGGGAGAGAGACAGGGAGGGGAGAGAGACAGGGAGGGGAGAGAGACAGGCAGACAGGGAGGGGAGAGAGACAGACAGACAGGGAGGGGAGAGAGACAGACAGGGAGGGGAGAGAGACAGACAGGGAGGGGAGAGAGACAGACAGGGAGGGGAGACAGACAGACAGGGAGGGGAGACAGACAGACAGACAGGGAGGGGAGAGAGACAGACATTGTCTGCATTGTCTGCATTGTATACAAATATTTCAATGACTAATTTAAAATGATTTAAAAACTGGTTTGTTTTTTTAAAATTACAATCACCAAACGTTAACCTATCAAACATAAATCTGCCATTTTGGTCATTTAAAAGGGTAGTCCAACATAGTAGGCAAAAAACGTTTTTAAAATAATGTATTAATGTAATTGTCCTTGGGAAGTTTTTAATAATCATAGCCTTATATAATGCTGAAAGTGTACAGTGGACTGTACATATACTTTTTGCAGGCACAATGAGCCTCTGCCCCATAGTGCTTACAATCTAAAGGCACACTATATAGATATATACTTAAAATGGGTTTGAAGCAAAAAGTGGCACTGTGTGCTCATTTGCATGTCATTTCCCAGAATCCCTTGCTGCAGTGGAAAGTGCTGTGTGATAATGGTGAAAGGCGGGATTGCAGACCTGCCCAAGACATGCAAATGAGCATACAGTTATATTTCCATTTGCTATATATATATATATATATATATATATATATATACATACATACAGAGTTCGACAAATCACCCAAAAATCTACTCGCCCAACCAAAAAAATCTACTCGCCACCTAGTCCCGCCCCAACCCTGCCCCTAGTCCCGCCCCCAACCCCGCTTTAAAATAAAATATATAAATAAAATACATTTAATAAATTCCTAGTCAGAACAACATTCGTTTATGACATAAATGTATTTATTGTTTTACATTATACGTGTGTGTGTGTGTGTGTGTGTGTGTGTGTGTGCGTGCGTGCGTGCGTGCGTGTGTGTGTGTGAATGTTGGATCTAGAAATAAAAGCCAGATGTGAATGACTAGTTTCCTGAACCCCTTAACCAGTGTCTGGACGTCCCCGCTTCACAATATCTAAAGCAGCAATCCCGCCTGGGATCTTACCTGATCCGCAGTCCCTCAATGTCCAGATACCTTCATTCCCGCAATCTTATACATTGGAGGGGAGGTGTTCCTTACCTGTCTTCTGGGTTAGAGGGGGTTCCGATGGTTCCTGTGTGAAGCTTGAGTCAGATCTGGAAGAAAGCAGTATAAGTTATTTCGGTGTAGTATAGGGCAGTTAAGATATACAGGGTAAATAAGATATCCAGATCCAGAGTGTGAGAGAGTGTGGGTGAGAGACAGAGAGAGTGTGGGTGAGAGACAGAGAGAGTGTGGGTGAGAGACAGAGAGAGTGTGGGTGAGAGACAGAGAGAGTGTGGGTGAGAGACAGAGAGAGTGTGGGTGAGAGACAGAGAGAGTGTGGGTGAGAGACAGAGAGAGTGTAGGTGAGAGACAGAGAGGGGAGAGAGACAGACAGAGAGGGGAGAGAGACAGACAGGGAGGGGAGAGAGACAGAGAGGGGAGAGAGACAGAGAGGGGAGAGGGGAGAGAGACAGAGAGGGGAGAGAGACAGACAGAGAGGGGAGAGAGACAGCCAGAGAGGGGAGAGAGACAGACAGATAGGGGAGAGAGACAGAGAGGGGAGAGAGACAGAGAGGGGAGAGAGACAGAGAGGGGAGAGAGAGACAGACAGACAGAGAGGGGAGAGAGAGACAGACAGAGAGAGGGGAGAGAGACAGACAGAGAGGGGAGAGAGACAGACAGAGAGGGGAGAGAGACAAGGAGGGGAGAGGGGAGAGAGACAGAGAGGGGAGAGAGACAGACAGAGAGGAGACAGACAGAGAGGGGAGAGAGACAGACAGGGAGGGGAGAGAGACAGACAGACAGGGAGGGGAGAGAGACAGGGAGGGGAGAGAGACAGTGAGGGGAGAGGGGAGAGAGACAGACAGACATGGAGGGGAGAGAGACAGGGAGGGGAGAGAGACAGGGAGGGGAGAGAGACAGGCAGACAGGGAGGGGAGAGAGACAGACAGACAGGGAGGGGAGAGAGACAGACAGGGAGGGGAGAGAGACAGACAGGGAGGGGAGAGAGACAGACAGGGAGGGGAGACAGACAGACAGGGAGGGGAGACAGACAGACAGACAGGGAGGGGAGAGAGACAGACATTGTCTGCATTGTCTGCATTGTATACAAATATTTCAATGACTAATTTAAAATGATTTAAAAACTGGTTTGTTTTTTTAAAATTACAATCACCAAACGTTAACCTATCAAACATAAATCTGCCATTTTGGTCATTTAAAAGGGTAGTCCAACATAGTAGGCAAAAAACGTTTTTAAAATAATGTATTAATGTAATTGTCCTTGGGAAGTTTTTAATAATCATAGCCTTATATAATGCTGAAAGTGTACAGTGGACTGTACATATACTTTTTGCAGGCACAATGAGCCTCTGCCCCATAGTGCTTACAATCTAAAGGCACACTATATAGATATATACTTAAAATGGGTTTGAAGCAAAAAGTGGCACTGTGTGCTCATTTGCATGTCATTTCCCAGAATCCCTTGCTGCAGTGGAAAGTGCTGTGTGATAATGGTGAAAGGCGGGATTGCAGACCTGCCCAAGACATGCAAATGAGCATACAGTTATATTTCCATTTGCTATATATATATATATATATATATATATATATATACATACATACAGAGTTCGACAAATCACCCAAAAATCTACTCGCCCAACCAAAAAAATCTACTCGCCACCTAGTCCCGCCCCAACCCTGCCCCTAGTCCCGCCCCCAACCCCGCTTTAAAATAAAATATATAAATAAAATACATTTAATAAATTCCTAGTCAGAACAACATTCGTTTATGACATAAATGTATTTATTGTTTTACATTATACGTGTGTGTGTGTGTGTGTGTGTGTGTGTGTGTGTGTGTGTGCGTGCGTGCGTGCGTGCGTGTGTGTGTGTGAATGTTGGATCTAGAAATAAAAGCCAGATGTGAATGACTAGTTTCCTGAACCCCTTAACCAGTGTCTGGACGTCCCCGCTTCACAATATCTAAAGCAGCAATCCCGCCTGGGATCTTACCTGATCCGCAGTCCCTCAATGTCCAGATACCTTCATTCCCGCAATCTTATACATTGGAGGGGAGGTGTTCCTTACCTGTCTTCTGGGTTAGAGGGGGTTCCGATGGTTCCTGTGTGAAGCTTGAGTCAGATCTGGAAGAAAGCAGTATAAGTTATTTCGGTGTAGTATAGGGCAGTTAAGATATACAGGGTAAATAAGATATCCAGATCCAGAGTGTGAGAGAGTGTGGGTGAGAGACAGAGAGAGTGTGGGTGAGAGACAGAGAGAGTGTGGGTGAGAGACAGAGAGAGTGTGGGTGAGAGACAGAGAGAGTGTGGGTGAGAGACAGAGAGAGTGTGGGTGAGAGACAGAGAGAGTGTGGGTGAGAGACAGAGAGAGTGTAGGTGAGAGACAGAGACAGAGAGGGGAGAGAGACAGAGAGGGGAGAGAGACAGACAGAGAGGGGAGAGAGACAGACAGGGAGGGGAGAGAGACAGAGAGGGGAGAGAGACAGAGAGGGGAGAGAGACAGAGAGGGGAGAGAGACAGACAGAGAGGGGAGAGAGACAGCCAGAGAGGGGAGAGAGACAGACAGATAGGGGAGAGAGACAGAGAGGGGAGAGAGACAGAGAGGGGAGAGAGAGACAGACAGACAGAGAGGGGAGAGAGAGACAGACAGAGAGAGGGGAGAGAGACAGACAGAGAGGGGAGAGAGACAGACAGAGAGGGGAGAGAGACAAGGAGGGGAGAGGGGAGAGAGACAGAGAGGGGAGAGAGACAGACAGAGAGGAGACAGACAGAGAGGGGAGAGAGACAGACAGGGAGGGGAGAGAGACAGACAGACAGGGAGGGGAGAGAGACAGGGAGGGGAGAGAGACAGTGAGGGGAGAGGGGAGAGAGACAGACAGACATGGAGGGGAGAGAGACAGGGAGGGGAGAGAGACAGGGAGGGGAGAGAGACAGGCAGACAGGGAGGGGAGAGAGTCAGACAGACAGGGAGGGGAGAGAGACAGACAGGGAGGGGAGAGAGACAGACAGACAGGGAGGGGAGACAGACAGACAGGGAGGGGAGACAGACAGACAGACAGGGAGGGGAGAGAGACAGACATTGATGGGAGAGAGACAGACAGGGAGGGGAGACAGACAGACAGGGAGGGGAGAGAGACAGACAGACAGGGAGGGGAGAGAGACAGACAGACAGGGAGGGGAGACAGACAGGGAGGGGAGAGAGACAGACAGACAGGGAGGGGAGAGAGACAGACAGACAGGGAGGGGAGAGAGACAGGGAGGGGAGAGAGACAGGGAGGGGAGAGAGACAGGCAGACAGGGAGGGGAGAGAGTCAGACAGACAGGGAGGGGAGAGAGACAGACAGGGAGGGGAGAGAGACAGACAGACAGGGAGGGGAGACAGACAGACAGGGAGGGGAGACAGACAGACAGACAGGGAGGGGAGAGAGACAGACATTGATGGGAGAGAGACAGACAGGGAGGGGAGACAGACAGACAGGGAGGGGAGAGAGACAGACAGACAGGGAGGGGAGAGAGACAGACAGACAGGGAGGGGAGACAGACAGGGAGGGGAGAGAGACAGACAGACAGGGAGGGGAGAGAGACAGACAGACAGGGAGGGGAGAGAGACAGGGAGGGGAGAGAGACAGTGAGGGGAGAGGGGAGAGAGACAGACAGACAGGGAGGGGAGAGAGACAGGGAGGGGAGAGGGGAGAGAGACAGACAGGGAGGGAGGGGAGAGAGACAGACAGAGAGGGGAGAGAAACAGACAGACAGAGAGGGGAGACAGACAGAGAGGGGAGAGAGACAGGGAGGGAGGGGAGAGAGACAGACAGACAGGGAGGGGAGAGAGACAGGGAGGGGAGAGAGAGGAGATAGGGGGGGGCTGACTGATGGGGGGGAACTGGGTGAGGAGATGGTGACTGATTGGGTGACTTTGACTGACTAGGTGGGGGGGGTGACTGATTGGGGGTACCTCTGGTGTCACACACACACTCCCATACACACACACACACTCCCATACACACACACACACCCATATACACACACACACACATACACACACACACACACACTCACTCCCATACACACACACACACACCCATATACACACACACACCCATATACACACACACACACACACACACACACATTCTCTCCCATATATATGCACACACACACTCTCTCTCTCTCACTCTACACACGGGGGGGGTCAGAAGAGAGGAAAGCCCGCGACCAGCACCACCCCGCTACCCCCCTCCCCCCCGCGGGGGCATGAAGCTATTGGGCGGGCAGGCTGGCATTCCCCCCCTCCCCTCCCATACCTCACTCGGCGTAGTGGAAGCTTTGGGGAGGCAGGGTGGGTTGGAGGCACGTGGCGAGGTGTCCCCCAGCGGGCGCCCCAGGGGACAGTCAGCCCCACCGTGGCCGCCACTGCCCTGCTCCCCTCGCCGGCATGTCCCGCAGTGCCGTGCCAAGCAGCTTTGCAGGCTGCTTCTTCCCCCCAGCCCACGGCGGCATGAAGCTCGTGGGGGGGGGCAGGCCGACATCTCCCCCCCACCTCATGCGGCGGCTGCGCCGTCATGAAGCTAGCTGGCGGGCATATTTTAAGTTTTGGGGAGACGGGTGGGAGGGAGGCACGTGGCGAGGGCCCCCCGCGTATGCCAACCGGGCTGCAGCAGTGGGGACCTCCCGCCCCGGGCAGCAATCGGTGGATCGGGGGGAGGGGAAGGGGACAGGAGCAGGGCACAGGAGCAGGGGAAGGGGACAGGAGCAGGGGAAGAGGACAGGAGCAGAGGACAGGAGCAGGGGACAGGAGAGCTAACGCGGAGGCGCAGAGGGCAGGAGCAGAGGGCCGCGGTGGGGAGTAGGGAGCCATGTGGGGACCAGGGGGATCACAGGGAAGGAGCAGAGGGGCCGCAGCATGGAGACGTTGGAGAGTACTTACCCTCCAACAGATCTCCAGGCAGAAAGAATGGCCGCTCGTTGGAGGCGGGCTCATATAGAGCCTGGCCCCGCGCCCACAAAGCCTGGGAGCGCGCGCCAATCAGCTGTCAGGTAGGGGGAGTTTTTTTTTCAGCGCGAGCAGGGAAAATTTCAGCGCGAAATTTAAAAAAAACAAACACGTGTGCTGCTTGGGCCAATATTAAATCCCCTCGCCCCGGGCGTGTAAATGTATAGAATTGTCGAAACCCTGTCTATAAGTATATATATATATATATAATACTTTAAAATGCTTATACTTATTTGATTTCAACAAAAAATGTCAGTCGTTTACACTCGACCTATTCGACATGCCACTGCCATTAGTTACTTTGGTCCCATTATGGACTGTCCCTTGAAACAGTCCTTTCTTCACCAGATATTGTCTGCGACCTCAGGGGGGTCAGGTCAGGACAGTGATTACCTAGAAGCTGCTTTGATGATGTGCTGATGTGCTCTTCCCCCACACCAGTGTCTCCTGTTTGATGTGTTTGGGTCTCCAGCAGATTAGACTGCTCAGGGATTGGGCTCAGGCGTCAAGCAGTGGCTGTTAAAATACAAAGGACAATTATTGCTTTGTCTAAAAGAACCAAGGGCGACTTCCCCCTGCCCCCCCACCCCCCATTTACCTCTGCACCCCCCTGTGACAGCGGCTAATTAATCTACGGCCCACAGCAATTAACAGAGATTATTAAAAAGGAGCAAGATTTTGTCACCTCGAGGAGTCTTTCAGGTGACAATAAACGTGGTATGTAATTAGTTGGGAATGAATTGTTACGTTTTACGCATTGTGTGCCATTCCTCTCAACCTACCCACTGTATGTCCACAGCCTGCTCTTCCAGAATGGGAAATATAGTAGCTGTATGCAGCATATTTCAAGACCAGATCTTGATGCGCTTTACAATCAGCATTTCACAGTGGCCAGCATAGCAATCTTTGCAAATCTGTGAAGTCTCACCGGGTCAGTCTAACTTTAGCATTGTTGTTCTCATGAACGTTACTGACTGAGAAACTGTTCCTTTTCCACTGACATGTCACTTTTCTGCTCCACAACCCTCAATACCGTTTTTATTTGGGACATTGAAAATGGGCAACTTTGACTTTGGGTCATAGCAGCCAAGGGTCTGACTTGTTGCCTGAAGGGGTATCATATGATGCTATAATCACTGCAACATGTTCACTGCATTTTAATTGTATTCTTAATTAATTCCTCTTTCAGCTTAGGCCGCGATTATAGTGCGCGGCGTACATGCGCGCGATGCCAGAACAAATGAATGTAGACCAATGAAGGCGCACGAGCGCGCATGCGATAGAGTGCTACCGAGCGACAGATAACAAAGGAGACAACTGCAGCGCGACGACGTCACGTTCAGCCAATGAGGGCGCACCGCTGACGTGATGTCATGGCCACGCCTCTGCCACGCTTCCCTGTCGCCTCCAGCAAGTAGTGCATGTCTCGCGCCGTGCGACATCACGTGCTCGGTCGCGCGGTCACTATAATCACGGCCTTAGACTGTAAGATCCCCTTTGCAAAGGCCTCGTAACACAATAGGGCCTATTTGCCAAGATTAGATTTCAAATGATCTGCGTGCCACAATTTCTGTGCTAAAAAGTACTACAAACTTTTACACAATGTGCCTTCATACACGACGCATAATTTGTTGACTGAAACAAATTTTTACGCATCAGGTCTTTTTAAATGACTGGTACAATTTAAAATAAAACAGATTTTTTTTATTTTTTTAAAGTTTAACTAGCGATATTAAGAATACATTTTTGTAACCGATATAATGAAACATTCATGCTGCATCAAATACATGTTTTGATTCATAACAACTTAAAGCAGCCAAATGGGAAAGGTTCTGTTTTTTAATAAAAAAATGTAATAAATAAGTTCTGCAGTATTAGATTACACCGTTTGTATTTTGTTTTAACTCCTAATGCCATTTTTTTTTATGATTTCTTTTTCTGTGCTGATCATCCTTTGGTTGCTACAACAACCATTTAGAAAGTCATATGCACTTCCTCTTCTGACACACACCTTTTTGAGCGCTGCGCTTTGGCAACAAAGTATCACAAACAGATCTGTTGCTGTGTTCCAAACAGCAGACTGTCTTTTACTCTGAAAGCTGTAATGATAATGTGCTACACTTAGTAATATAATGTTACATACAGTATCAGCTACAGCATTTTGCTGACTGCAGCATAGTCAGAAGGTGGCCATTTAATTAGGCACACAATCAGGATTTTTACAGATGTATTACAGGAGCACCAAACGATTGCCGGCTTAGATAAGAATGTAGAATTAATTATACATTGTCACATGCTTTACATATACAAATCAGAAAAAAGGGGGAATGTAGTATTGTAGAATGTAGTATTGCTGCTACCACTATTAACAGACTTTTTGGGCGTTATGCAAGTTTAACTTTTTAAAGCCGGTGTCGGCTCCTTGTGACCTTGGGCAAGTCACCTTATTTCCCTGTGCCTCAGGCACCAAAAATAGATTGTAAGCTCCACGGGGCAGGGACCTCAGCCTGCAAAATGTCTCTGTAAAGCGCTACGTAAAACTAGCAGCGTTATACAAGAACATGCTATTATTATTATTATTATAAAGCACATACCATTAACATTACGGCACACAAACATTATTTTTAAGTACATACCCTTAACATCTGTCCATTTCTGTATGCCAAAAAATGGAAAAAGCAACCCTAATAGCACGTCTGAGATCAGATGCATTGTAAGGAACCCCAACCCTCTCTAATAGCGCGTCTGAGATCAGATGCATTGTAAGGAACCCCAACCCTTTCTAATAATGTTTCTGAGATCAGATGCATTGTAAGGAACCCCAACCCACTCTAATAGCGCGTCCGAGATCAGATGCATTGTAAGACCCTCCTTAAGACACACTTGCTTAAAGAAGCATACAAGTTGCAGCGTGGCTAATACTATACAGGATACATAAAGCTTGGCCCCCTGCAGACGCACTTACCAGAATTCCCTCCTACTGTCTCTGTACGTTCTCCCCACCAATTAGATTGTAAGCTCCTCGGAGCAGGGACACCTTTTCCGAAATATTACTTTTATGACTAAAGCACTTATTCCCATGATCTGTTATTTGTATTATTTGTAGGAGGGATCAGATGCATTGTACATTCATCAGTATTTGGTACCATTTTCAAATGATCAGAAAATTAAATCAGCTGTGTGCTGGATACTTATTTATCGGTTTCTATTTTTTTCTGAAATCAGCACTTGGCCACTGTCCATCTCTATTGCTAACACTGAGGCAAGTTACAGGTCAAACCCGCTGTATTTGTATTGCTGTTGCAAACCAAAATACTGCAGACTTGCAAATACATTGCCGTCTGATGTGACACTGGTCGAGGCGTCAGAGCCCCTATCTCCAGACAAGACCATTACATATAAAACACCCAGCAGCTTCCCCTGAAGCCTTCCGGTCCCGGCCATCTCTGCGCATGCGCAGCACCGCGTCCACCTGACTTGGCCCCCGCAGGTCGCCGTACGGTTCCCAGGAAGTGTAACCATGGAGACGGCGGGAAGTTTGTGCCAGTGGGTGTCTGCAAGATGGAGAAATACCAGAAGATCCGGGTGGTCGGCAGAGGGGCTTTTGGGTGAGATCGATGAGAAGGAGGCAAGGGGCTAAGAGATGTACAGCAGGAGAGAGAAATTAATTATTACACATAATTAGTGTCACTAATTCACATCATCATTTGCTTCATAGATCTCAATAGTGTTATTATTTACAATCCTCATTACCTCGCTGCTGCCAGATGGGTTTAGCAATGTCTTACAAGAACCTCTGTCAGCAAATTGTTTCCGTCATTTTCTTTATACAGAATCCTTCATCCCTTCCCATCCCATCCCCCCCCCCCCCTCCCTAAAAAACCACACATCTCCGGTATTTGTTGTGTTCTGTGGCCTTGAGTGCTATGCCCTTGCAAATACATGGGTATAATCAAAAGCTAATCCTATTTAGTTTGTTGGATTCAAAGTAGCCATTTTTTTTTTGTTCAACTTAGTTTTTGTTGAAGTTTTACAAAGAAAACAGAAGAACAGAAGAAATACAGCGCACTGCCAGGGAGTCAGGTGGTGAAAAAATATAAAATCCTATTTATTCAGCACAAAGCCAGTAAAAACATCACCCCGGGAGGGGAACAAGATCCTCCTATGCGTTTCGGATAGCGAAGTCCTTTATGAAGGAGAGGATGGGTCTTTTAAGCGTTCCCCGTGGGGGACCTTCCGTCTCTGTTTTCTCCTCTTCCTGTGCATGAGGTTGGCTACGTCTGGGGGGAGTTACCGAAGGATTGAACTGGGGTTCACATGAGAGCTTCCCGCATGAAAGAGCCAGGGTTGCCAAAGCTTTTGACATTTTTGACAGCTGTCATTCAGGTAACAACTGGTCATCTTCAGAGTAGCCATCTTTTAATACCCGTATCAGTTTTTCCACGTTTCTTTAATGTTCACCTGCTGTCCAAGTACATTACGTGGTGGGTTCCTTGGGCTAAGTCATGAGCTGAGTTACCAAATAGCAGAATCTCCTTATATACATCCTTAAGACTAGTAATAATAATATCAAGAAATATCTGGATCTCATTATTAACCAAACAAACTGTAATCCTTATGAAAATAATGTATAGCTTTGATCAGAACTAATTTAGCTAGGAGAGAGACAGCCTTCATGACCTGCATGCTTTTTAATGATTGTCTAACAGCCTGTATAATATAAATATATTAAACTATACATATAGTTTGCATAAACTTTATTGTGCTTAACTGTACCCTGTTAAACACTACAGATGTTAACATTGATATCTGCAACTGTACAATTTCCATTTGAAATGGATGCTTTAGGGAAATGGTTAATACATCTCTCTCCAAACCTGTATACGTAACCTGTTGCCTTTTGGGTCATAGGATTGTGCACTTGTGTCTGCGAAAGGCCGACCAGAAACTGGTGATCATAAAACAGATCCCCGTGGAGCAGATGACCAAGGATGAGCGTCTGGCAGCGCAGAACGAATGTCAAGTGCTGAAGCTGCTCAGTCACCCCAACATTATTGAATACTATGAGAACTTCCTTGAGGACAAGGCCCTTATGATCGTCATGGAGTATGCCCCAGGTGAGCTGCAAGGATGGCTGCATTACAGCACTGATTAGACCAGTTGTGAAGCCCTGTCAATCTGCACCATTTGCTGATAATAACAGGCTCACTTATTCCCAGTGTTGACAGTGGAGTCCCTTGTGGGACTTAAGTGAAATCGTTGCAGTGATCTATTTAATCATTTCAATATTGGTGTTTTATCCTTTTTTTAATAGGATAAAACAAGCATACATTTTTCTTTTTCAAATATTTAATTTTTTTAAGACGGCTAATTGAGATTTGAGTTCCCTTAACTTACACCTTTTTGTTTGCTTGTAAAGTAAGTTGGTCATCCCTCTGGTCTGCTTCCTAATTGGTCTCTGACATTGAGGAGACATGCAAAAAGTGGAATACTTTATAATAGATGTGTGAAAGAAACAAGATAAACAATATACCCACTACTGACATGTACAGACTTCCATACATGGTTTAAAATACTTACTTTGGTCTGGTTTTATTCTTTTAAAGCATCAGTTACCAAGAGGTAACTAAATAAACCTAAGCCTACTATAAATTCAGATTGATCCTGCATGGTAAAAACATATACAAAAGGAAGCGCTTCCCAGAGATGAGGTGATGTAAATGATATAGGTGAGTGCTGCATGAAAAAAGAACTGTTCCCAGTTCCAATGTAGATGCGTCCAGGAGAAATCAGCGCACCTCAGAATATTAAAAAGAAAAAATATAGTGATGTCAATTCAAAAATCGGAGCTCATTAAACAGTTGTGGTGAGATATGCACTTACATGTCAGTGCCTGACCACGGGCACTTAATGGTATATTTTCCGTGTCTGCCTTCTCTCCGTGCAAGGTGGATGTATATGGAGTAATGCAGCCTCTTAGTAAAAGGTACAACATGACTTCTTTAGAAAAAAAAATTGGGGCACAACTCACAAGACAGTCAGTTCATTGAAATTTAGAGCCAGCTAGAGAAGATCTCCTTCCCTCTGGTTGCCGCGACCGTCCTCGGCGTCCGATGTCACTTCCGGCATATCTTGTGTAACACGCTTTCTGGTCCTCCGGCACCCTACGCGTTTCACAGGGGGTTCCTGCTTCCTCGGGTATGCAATGATAGTCCATATGTCTCCTGTTATATAGCCCTCTTTATTACTTTGTCTAATTATCTTTAACTGTATCAACCCAGAGAGAGTTTGGCACACAATGGGGACAATGGATATAAAAACAACTGGGGTTGATACAATTAAAGATAATTAGACACAGTAATAGAGAGGGCTATATCATAGGAGGCATATGGACTATCATTGCATACCCCTGAAGAAGCAGGAACCTCCTGTGAAACGCGTAGGGTGACGGAGGACCAGAAAGAGTTTTACACACAATATCCCGGAAGTGACGTCAGATGACGGCGAGGACGGTCACGGCAACCGGAGGGAAGGAGATCTTCTCTAGCTGGCTCCGAATTTCAATTAACCGACTCTGTTTTGTGAGTTGTACCCCTGTTTTTATCTATAAAGAAGTCATTTTGTACCTTTATCAAGAGGCTGCAGTACTCCTCATACATACACCATGCATGGAGAGAAGAGAAGGCAGACACGGAAAAGATACCATTAAGTGCCCGTGGTCAGGCACTGACATGTAAGTGCATATCTCACCACAACTGTTTAGTGAGCTCTGATTTTTGAACTTCACTATATTTTTTCCTTTTTATATTCTGAGGTGCGCTGATTTCTCCTGGAAGATCCTACATGGTACTGCACTGTCAATAGCCCCACAGACTTTATTGAAGTTTAATCACTGAAGTCAGGACTACAACACTAAACTGTGATAAGTTGCAGCCGTTGCATGCAAATATCACTTTTTCAGTCTTGGTTATTAAACTGAAATATGGTTGATTGTAGCAAAATCGCCATTCAAGTCAATGACCTTTTCCCCGCAATCTGACAGTGATCGGCCATATCACAGCTTAATAAATAAGGCCTTTAGGGTCTTATTCTATATCCACTGAAGAGGATGATTGGTCCATATCCGGTGGAAATGCCCTGTTGACTGCAAAGGGGAATTTTGGCCCGATTGGACACTTCAGCTGATACAGAACAAGCCCCTTAGAGTTAGACAGCAGTGTTTGAAACCGGTATTAGAAATCAATGATGGTGATGATAAAAAAAGACACTTGAGGTGCAGAGCCTCAGGGTAAGAAACGTGTAGCATATTTTTTATATTCTCAGACCGTTTTTTCCTCTTCTCTGTAACCTCTTCAATTCTGCGTGCGCCTGCAGAA
The DNA here is from genome assembly GCF_040206685.1 of Ascaphus truei. Classification (NCBI taxonomy): domain Eukaryota; kingdom Metazoa; phylum Chordata; class Amphibia; order Anura; family Ascaphidae; genus Ascaphus; species Ascaphus truei. Next base: position 104,946,770 of record NC_134485.1, on the reverse strand, counting down.
CATAAACAGCCCTGGATTAGTCACACCCTTTGTGTCAGCAGACAGTCTCTTCTATATGTGGTGCATTGTTACTTTATTGTCATCTGATAACAGGACCGAAACCAACTGCTTGTGTAAATCCAGGTCAGGAAACACAGTGACTCACATGAATGACATAAGGAAGGTCATTGTTTTCGAAGATAGTTTCCACAATAATGATAGGAATGTGGCTTCATCTTTTACTGTAATGACAGCTCTGTGTAATTGTTTAACAAATGTATATCCTCTTTAAACCTCCTTCTGTTTGCTAAAAACCATTTCTCAACATTTAAATGCTCACCGCACATTTAGTTTTCTAATTCCCTGAATTAACTTCGTACTGACGTCTGTATCTCTTTTTTGGGGTTATTTGAATTATGTTAGTTTATTGCAGTGCGTCAAGAAAAGAGGGAGGCTTGTGGTGACGGTTTCTTATCCAAAACAACATTTTCCGTAGTTATCCTTTCTCTAAAAGTATGCTAAAAAATATATATATATATATTTTATAATTGGGTGTTTTTTCTGTATATATGTCAGGCATTAACCTACATAATTGATAGATACACAAAAAAAATAGCAACACACCTTGAATCATTTTAAATGGGCATATTGGTATATTGACAAATTGCGCAAACAATACAACAATAATTTGGTGCCAGTACCTTTCAACGTTTCTGTCCCGCGGGACCTCCCTCATTGATCCCTGTGCTGATTTGAAACGACTCGAGGTGTGCTGACCTTTTTGGATATAGTTACTACAGTGCATCGTATTCCAGAGTCAGGCTAACCGACACTTTAAAAAAAAAATGTATTAGTAAGGACTCACATCTCAAACATATCAACATTTTGCTGATATGTTTAGTATTTGGGTACAATAACCAGTTTCCTTTCCAACGCTGCTGCTGATGAGGCCACATCTCCGTTATGTTTGCATAAACCTCTAAAAAACACTTTTTGTGGTCAAAAATATTCACAGACTCGTTTTTCTTAATGATCATCATTTATATTTTTTTATCCTCTGAAAAATAAAATTGTTGTTGTGTTTTTTTTTCTTTTTCTTTGTTTGAATAGAACTGAAGGTTCGTATTCCAGAATCAGAGTGACTTTATACAAATGATGAAGCACTTTCCCATACTTCTGCTTTAATCTGAGGCCCCTATTATGCTGCTATAATGCCGCTTGATCGTGTCATGGAAGCTTTGTGCTCTGTTTCAATAGATTCTGACATGGGAAATTGACTTCACAGCATATTGCATGAGGGCCCGAGCATTTAACACTTGCCAGTATTGTGCAGACATTGTCCGTGTATATTCTACAATAACCATAGAGCCCTTATTCAATTATGCTGTGAAACCAGTTCCTGGTGCTAGCGAAGAAATTAGTCTCTCTTTTTTTTTTTTTTAATTAAAAAGATTGTTATTGTTAATCCCTTCCCCACAACTGGAAAGCAGTTTCACAGCATAATAAATAAGAGCCTAAAACATTATTTTGCATATACTTCAGCTTTACAGCTGGAGGAGCCAGCAACACATTGTTCTGAAATTCATTGATCACCCCCCCAATAGCACTGAAAGATTCAATAATACTTTGAATTCCTGTGCTTTCCTGTAGGTTTTTTGGGGGAACAGATTACCATAAAGCAGAGGTTCTCAAAGTTTTCCCTTAGGGTAGACCACTTCCATGTTAATAAGCATTTGGTGCTTCTGTTCACCAATAGGTTTCCATATACGTACAGTTTACTATATTATTTATACATAACATGTAAAAAATCATGCTGCCAGAACTGCGTGAAGCAAATGTTAAAAGGCTTCAAGGATCCTCATTAAGCTTTTCTTGGACCACCACCCTGATATTGTGCTTGCCCTGCAGGCGGCACACTGGCAGAGTACATCCAGAAGCGCTGCAACTCGCTTCTAGACGAGGACACCATCCTGCACTTCTTTGTCCAGATCCTTCTAGCGCTGCACCATGTCCACACCAAGCTGATCCTTCACCGAGACCTGAAGACACAGAACATCCTGCTGGATAAACACCAGATGATCGTCAAGATTGGGGACTTCGGCATCTCAAAGATCCTAAGTAGCAAGAGCAAAGCCTACACGGTGCGTGACAGGGTTACCGCCTTGGTTGAACTCCTATATAAAAAAACAAATGGACGTTATTCAGCTGTATTTACGGTCCATATTTACTAAGAGGTGCTATTCCATAAGACACCATCCAAGTAAGGAGGCTTCTAGCGCTGGTAGGTGACTTCTGTGAAACCACCGCTTTCTAAAATATGGGTCTGTATTTTACGTTGTGTCTTGGGCTTATCTGTAGATAATGACAGGGTTGACCAATGCTCACCCAGAATACATTGCTGCCCTCCAATGTAGATGTCTGCAGTCTGGCTGTGATGCAGTCGGGCTGGCCCTTGCTCGTGAAGCGTCCCTGCGGGTATTCTCTGACAGCGGGGCTAACAACTTGATGTTGCACCGATGCTATGGAATGCACTTCTTTTACCGTCAGAGGCGTCAGGCGTTTGGGGAGTTGGGAGGACAGAAAGAATGACATTAAGCCGAAGGGAGCAGCAAAAGGGTTTAAATGGTGGTTAGCACGAATCAGATATAGCAAAGAGGGGAACTTTTTATTTGCGTGGGGTACCTCTGGGAAAGACATTTTGCCAGGAAAAAGGGTTCTATATAAAGCCCCTGGTTTATATACAACGCATACACCGTGGCCCTTTCTAAATATGTCTAAATATTTTCTGAAGTCCAAACATGTCACAGATCTTTGTGTGCAAGCCTTTAAGAAGTGGAGATGCATTGACACACTTATTAATGACAGACCTAGCACCATCACAGACTTCAAATTGAAAACTAACAAATCAACGCTTCCGGTTTGCAATGTGTATTTTATTTTTGGTCAGTGCTGCTTTTTCTACTGTATTATTCTCTTCAATCTATTTAGCATTCTTACTATTGGACCTGGTATTGTATATATGGCCTGCAATAGTGCTATCTTAACGGGGAAGGCCAAAAAATGATAACCCACTTATCAGCATAATTGTCATTTAATTTTTTTTTATTGTATCCTATGAAAAATGAATATTTTTCCTTTTTTCCGGTTCCACTGAATTCATGCTTTTCAGCTGTTTGTGTTTGTGTTTTAATAATGACGCATCATCATTTCTTCACAAACAATGAACAAAGGAAAGACAGTAAAAACCATTTACCTGGGCATTTGTGAATTGGCAAACAGTCTTGTCACCAAAATATATTAGATAAAGGACCTGAAAAACACTCCAAAGTATTTGTTTACTATTGAAATGTTAAAAGTTTAAACCATTCATTTAAGAACACCGATAACCTTCTTTTTCTTCTTTTTCTTCCTTTTCTTCTTCCTTTTCTTCTTCCTTTTCTTCTTCCTTTTCTTCTTCCTTTTTTTGTTGTTTTTTTAAACTTGCCATAACCTATTTTTGTATTAAGGTGCTAGGAGGGAATTCACCCTTTTTAAGGTCATGTGTACTATGTCTTGTCTTGCTACACATCTTAATTCCTTACACACCCTTCTGCTGAATTCTGATGAGGAATAATCCAGTGTGAATGTAACCTCCTTCTCATCCAGTGTGAATGAGGAATTGAATGCAGTTCCCTATGACTCCAGTGCAGCCTCTTTCTGATCCAGTTGTGCTGATACTGTCAGGAACTGTTTTCTTTTCTACTTGTTTCCTGCTGTTCTGGTGATGACATTTAGAATTCCACATCGGGAAGGCTGGGTTTAAAGCAGCAGTCCAAGCTGCCGTTTTTTTTAAATTTATTTATTTATTTCCCCATTTTTAATATGTGCATCAATACAATCCACACAATGAGAAGTAATTAGCTAAATTGACGATCGATTCGTTCTCCTGTAATCGATCGACCGAACATTTGGCTCGGGGGTTCACTAAATGGCTGCAGAGGAGTATTCTGTAGTCAGTGGAACAAAGTTCTGTAGGGAAGATCATGTGACCAGGCTGTCACTAGCTAGATACATTTGGTGCACTTCTAGAGTAGTGATTTAGCTTTTGCTCTTTGATACTTTGACCCTGAACTCACTAAGCTTTTCTCTGCTTCCCACATGGCAGCAGAAATGAAAAAAAGAATGGGTTAACTCTCTTAGGGATAGGAAAAGAAGAAAACCGCGTGGGGGGTATAAAAACTCCTCCTCTTCCTCCCGACGCCAGTTTCTTCTTGTCCTATGGGATAGAGAAATGTGTAACCCAGAGGAGGAAGAAGGTTGTCTGCACCCACTGGAGAGACATCCGGGAGTGGGGGTGGTCCCTCGCCTCACATTTATGATCCGCCAGTGTGCTGACCGGAATGGGGTATGGGGATACATCCCACCTCCACTTCCTCCTCATGTGTCTTTCGAGTATGGATGCCTGGGTTCTCAAGATTCTAGAGTCTGGGTACCATGTAGAATTCAGGCAAACACCAAGTCAAGAAAAAAATTATGTCAAGATGTCCTTTGGATCCATCCAAAGGAACAGGTTGAGGAAGGCGTTTACAATAGTTCTCGGGGTCAAGAAAGGCAACAAATGTATTCCCTTCTCTTTGTAGTTCACAAAGCTGCAGGGGACTACAGAGTGGTCCTGGATCTCAAAGCAGTAAATCGCTCGTTCAATGTCAGACATTTACAGATGGAATCCCTGTGATAAGTCCTCAATGTTCTTCAAAAGTGGGATCATATGCCTTCCATAGAGCTCAATGAACATCACAGGTTCCTAAGATTTCATTACGAGGGCAAGCAGTATCAATTCCATGCCCTACCATTTCGGTTTGCAACAGTTCCTCGGATCTTTACCAAATTCATGATCATAATAGCAGCCGTTCTCCACCAACAAGGCATCTGTGTCATGCCTTATCTGGACGACTAGCTCATTGCAGCAGCTACAAAACCAGAAGCAATCAAACACATGCAGAGAGTTTGTGCACACTTTAAGCTCATGGATGAATTGTGAATGTCCAGTGGCGTTCCTGGACACTCTCACGACAAATCAGATTTTTGGGAGCAGACATCAATACTCGAGACAAGAGTCTCCCTGCTGCCCGACAAAGTCAGAAAGACCACCAAAGAGGTGAAGCAACTCCGGAAAGTGTCCATTGCCCAGCTGCCTTAAAAGAAGCCAGCAAGCTGCTGGAGTGGGAATCTCATAGCATTGTCCGCAAAACACATTCCAGGTCCAAAAAAATCTGGAGGCAGATTTCCTCAGCAGAAACAGGGTACATCCTGGGGAATCGTCTTTGTCCCCACAGAGTTTCAACAGATATGCCAACTGTAGGGAAAGCCAGAAGTAGAGCTTATGGCATGAAGGGCAAATAAACTTGCAGTGTATTGCGCAAGGACCAAAGATCCAACGGTGCCATCACTAGACGCGATGCAAATTTTTTGGGACGCAGGTCTGGTCTATATATTTTCATCTTTCCCGATGATCCAGAGAGTTCTCTCAAAAGTAAAGAGAGACAAGGAGGCAGTGATTCTGATCGCTCCTGTCTGACCAAGAAGATACTGGTACTGTATGCGGACCTCATCATGATGAGTGGCAAGATCTACTTTCTCAAGGACAACTACTCCAGTCAAATCCACAAAGCCTTTCCCTGGCAGCATGGAAATTGAAAGGTGGTCCTTAACCAAGTTGGGCCTAAGGAAGAATACTGTCAATACTTTACTAGCATCCAGAAAGAAAGTAACTTCTACCAACAGGATCTGGAGGATATTTTGCGCTTGGTGCAATAACAACAAGATAGTAACTCCTCAAGCTTCCCTTCCACACACAGTCAATTTTTTTACACGGTGGTTTTAAGAAATCTTAGGCCATCTTCTATTAAGATGCAGATGTCTGCCCTAGGCACATTATTACTGTATTGTTATTTATAATTTTTTTTAATTTATTTTTTAAGAAACCTTTTTTTAGAAACCTATGGCTTCACATATTTTTAACTAGATTTCTTAAAGCAATGTCTCGTATCCATACTTGTTTTCGTTCCCCAGTATCAGAATAGGACCTAAATCTGGTGCTCGAAGCTTTAACGGCTGAGTTGTTTTTTAACCTTTGCAGGACATTCCGTTGCCATTTCTCACCATGAAGTAGGCGAACTCCAAGCTCTTTCATCAGTGCCCCTCCCTTCCCCTCCATACAAGACTGAGGTTTCTCCAAGAATTTAGGCCAAAGATAGTATCTTTTCACCTTATCCAAGAGACAAGAGTCCCATCCTTCTGTCCTAATCCTCATAATGAGACCGAAAATAAATTACACCGTTTAGATATTGTTAGGGTTTTATCAGTATACCTTGAGCGTAACAAATTCTTCCGGAACTCAAACAGATTATTTTCCTCAAGTCCCATCATGGCAGCATTTACCCGCCGAAAGTTGTTTGTAGACTACCTTCTATTATGTAAATAGGGTTTTTCAGTATTGTATATGTAGACACTGTATTAACTTTATTGAAATTGTAATCTTTGAAATATGTATCCGAAACTGGTGTCGGGAGGAGTACCCCTAACACTGTTCTCTTCTTGACCTACCCCTAAGAGGGAGGAAGACAGTTAATCCATTTGTATTTCATTTTTGCTGCCATTATGGGACTACAAGAACGGAAAATAGTATAATTTTACTCGTCCTAGATAACTACACAGTTATTATATTGTTTAAGTTCAGTGATGCCCACATTTTTTAGTTTGCATTTTTATACTCCAAGCCATGGTAAAACAGTTTTATATCATTTCACGCTTTTGGTTTCTTCTATTCATAATATTTTGCTTTTTTTAGTAGATGGTGTTCACCTAGTGTACAGCAGAGAATAAATACAGATCTGCAATTTACCATCAGACACTTAAGATCAATAGATAGAATAGTCAGTTAATATAACACAATTGTATTCTGTGTATTATTAACTAAGGAACATGTATCCATTGTTCAAGACCCCTAACAGAATCTACAATTTCGTATAACTTGAGACATCCACATTTCTCCAGGTTATTTGGACAGATTAAGACATTATCGGGGTTATTCATTAAACTGGTAAATTCTGTGCGATTTATCGGCACGATCACCGTTTAGTGAATAACTTCTTATGACTACAGATTGATGGAGAATTTGATTGTAGAGTGCCGACACAATCATACCTTCCGTTAGAGCGCCACAACAAGATAAAAGGTACCTTTTTTTATTGTGTTCGGTATTGATTTGTTTTGCTCTCGATTGCTGGTCTCTCCTCCTCCCCCAAAGACACAGAATTCTAGGAAGAATTCTTGAGAAACAGGCGTTCCTCTGATATAGGAAACTGTATATTGCATTTTCAGGGCATTACATAATATTCTTCAAATAGCCTACCAGTTTGTCAGGCCAATTTACAGTCTTTAGGTCCCCGCTGCCTGCGCGCTGCAAGGACCAGAACTGCCCCTCAATGGGGCCGGGCCCACTACCTACCTTGGCCACTGCGCTGCGTGGCCAGATTTTTCTGAAGACAGAAAAACTGTCTTTGAATGTATCTGCAGCTCAGTGCAGACCGGGGATCTCGGCTGCACGCGCCGTCAGCCTGGCAGGCGCATGTGCAGCGCCGACACCGGAGCCGCAGCCTTGTGAAACGCGTAGGAGAGTTATTTTTTTTAACCTTTTTAGTTATGTCTGACTAATAAAATTAATTTCTATTAATATTTTTAGCCCTGACTCCCTTGGCTGTGCGCTGCTTCTATTTTTATCTTTACAATTTACAGTCTTGTCTTCTACCAGCGTTTTGTGATCACATTTCTCTTTGTAGCTTTCAGTTATTTGATCTGTTACAGCAAATAAAAATAAAACATAAATCAATTAAGCTGCATTATCAGTTTGTCTTCATAAGAATTGGAGAAGCACTTTCTGGGAAGGCATCAAAGGCTGGAGGATGAAAAGCATTGGCCAGACATAACTTGGAGGTAGCAAGTCGGTTAAGCCTTCAAGTGACTATAATTGGCCTGCAATTGGCAGATAGTAGATTGCTATTTCTGATCTTGCATTTCAAAGCAGCAATCCCCCCAGAAGCTTTTAAGAGTTTAACTCATATGATGTTAGTATTTTGCCCCCTGAACATGTCCTGCCTTTTTTTAAATGTATTTATTTTTCTCTATATCGTCCCTCCATGACGGGGCTTTCTTATATGTATTATGTGCACTTTCAGCTGGCGGTAGGACACAAACCGTCTGACTTGTTGAGATCATATAAGCTCCACCTCCTCTGGTCTCGAGTCAGTTGTTCTGTGTCCTACAATGGAGGAGGACAATTGCGAATGATTAATACATTCAAAATGTTATCAACGCAACAGGTAAAATACGACCCATAATCGGGGATCCCGTACGGCCGCGGCATTTAAACTTTGTCTAAGTTGATTTTAAAAAGCCTCCTTTTGACCCTTGGACTCCATATCTATGCGATGCTTATCAATTAAAGCAATTTTCATATCAACCAGGAAATTAAAGTTCCTTCCTTTTTGTCCAAATGCTATAAATCAAAGAGATGATCTCCACTCTCTTTTCATGTCGTCCGGGCCTTTAAAACCTATATCATCAGGTCTGAAGATTTCCACAAATCCAGAAATGCATTTCACCTGTTTTCAGGTCAAAACGAGAGGCATCACCAAAAACAACAATATCTAGATTGATCAAAACCATCATTCCAGAAGCTTAATATCTAGATTGATCAAAACCATCATTCCAGAAGCTTATACTGTAAGGTATCAGGAGTAACTCCACCAATTTCAGTTGATGCTCATTCTACTAGAGTGATGGCCACTTCCTGGGCAATAAAACAGGATGCCTATTGCCGCAACATGGGTATCATTTACCTTCTTTCTCCAAACATTCCAAGCAAGTTGTCCGCCGTAGCAGACTGCGCCTTCGGAAGAAAAGTCCCGCAGGCGGCTGTTTCATTATAATTTGACCCACCCGGTATTTGGGAGAACTGCTTTCTGACTTTCCCTATGGTAATGTACTGTCATGGAGGTACGATAGAGAAAATGGACATTTTAACCGATTATTTCATTTCTCCTCTCCATCCATGACCTAGCTCCTCGACATTTTATTTTTTTTTTTCTTGAGGTTTGCGAGGATTTCGCCGTTCATTGCTTTGGGTCTTTTGTTTCTTTAATCCGTCTCTGTTTACCTTGAATTTGTAAGGAACTAGAATAGGCTTCGCTAGACCGACGTTTGGCTGGAGATCATCCTACCTCCAGCTGAAGGTACACATAATCCCTACGGTAATGCCCTGTCATGGAGGGATTAAGGGAAATGAAATGAACATTTCAATTTCAGTGTTAAAAAATCAAGGTTTTCATCATCGCTAGCGTCTGAGGTTATCAGACAGGGTTTTAAAATGCAAACCGTGCTGGAAAGGGAAAGAAAAGATATAAAGCAAGTAAAAAATTAAATGTAAAAAAAAAAAAACCCAGCAATCAGCACGGACTGCTTTAATGGTTGGCATAGTTTGATTTACAGTTTAGTGAAGTACATGCATACCCCGCATTAACGTACGCAATGGGACCGGAGCATGTATGTAAAGCGAAAATGTACTTAAAGTGAAGCACTACCTTTTCCCCACTTATCGATGCATGTACTGTACTGCAATCGTCATATACGTGCAGAACTGATGTAAATAACGTATGTGTAACAGGCTCTATAGTCTCCCTGCTTGCGCACAGCTTCGGTACAGGTAGGGAGACGGTATTGCTGTTCAGGACGTGCTGACAGGCGCATGCGCGAGCTGCCGTTTGCCTATTGAGCGAGATGTACTTACTCGCGAGTGTACTTAAAGTGAGTGTCCTTAAACCGGGGTATGCCTGTACTGCCATATCATTGCTCTTCTCTGTACTTTTACTAGCTCATCTGTGTCTTTCTCCCCTCCCCCCTCTTCATACTATGGTGGTTAGAACCATACAGTGTACTCTATAATCACAACTCATACTTATCAATGCTGGACTTACAATTTAATTATTGATTATACAAAACGTCGGACACGTGTGCATTTTGGACCCAGTTAACCACTTTTATGTGATTTTTCTGTTGTGCTGTGCCGGTATATTGGATCTCTAGGGATCCTCACAGATATTTCTATTTTTAAATAATGTTTTGGGGAGTTTTTCATACAGAGCCTACATTGGTCTTTAGGGCTCCATGTTAAATGGACAAGAAGTTGAGTGACACACTTAAGTGCTCATTTGCATGTCATTGCCCAGAATCCCTTGCTGCATTGGAAGCACTGTATGCTAAGAGATAATGGGGAAAGGCAGACCTGTGTGAGACATCTGAAAGTGCTCACAAGTGGTAATTGTATTTGCTGTAGATTAATGTTCTGTAATTTATGATCATTCTGTCAGTCTTTCGGTAAATTCTCAGAACAGTCTTCCCTCTGTGTACCCCAATGATGAACTTTTACAGAGAACTATCGGCTGCAAAAATCGCGACTTTCCTTACTCGTCCTTTACGTGTATGGTAATCAACAATGGACCTAACACTTCTTCCCTCCTTCCTTTAGGTTGTGGGAACACCATGTTATATCTCTCCAGAGCTGTGTGAAGGGAAACCTTATAACCAGAAGAGCGACATCTGGGCCCTGGGTTGTGTTCTCTACGAACTCACGAGTCTCAAGAGGGCGTTTGAAGCTGCTGTAAGCACCCACTGCATATTTCATACACACACACTCTTGATGTGAAACAGTGGTTTTTACCCTGTGTTCTTGCTAGGGGCTCCACAGGAAAAGCAGATCTATTTTAAGTACTTAGGACTATTTCCCCTAAGTTGGGAATCAGGGGGTCTCCGGAGCTGAACCGCATTTAATTTCAGCTCTGGGTACCCCCTGCTCCCCAAGATGCATACTTCTAAAGGTACAATAATAGGAAGGATACCTGGCGCTTAATAAACAAAAGTGTCCATAAGGTGCAGTTCTTGAAAAGTCCAAATTGGTACTCCCAACCAATGAACCGGATTGTTGTTGATTTCGAATGTCCCCCCTATAAAGGGTTAAACAAAAACACACAAATTGCGCAGTATGTCTGGATAGGTATAATAGAGACAATGTGAACACAGTGCACCTACTTACAAGATTTCTCTTGTTGCTTTCAATTGAGAGGATCTGTGCTTTAACCTCTTCTCCCTTGCTGCAGTCACGAATCCCACGTGGATTTCCTCAATCTTCTTCCTCTTTAATCTCTCCCGAATTGGATGGTGGATGGTATAGAGGAGGAGAGAATACAGCAGGATAGTGTAGAAGGTACAAAACAATTTATTTAAAAACATAAAAAACAGCCTGATGTAAACTCACATGTGGATGTGATACAAGATCAATACTAGGATGCCGTCCGCTACTTTGTTAAGAAGTCCCTTTAGCCGCAACTCAGACAGGGTAATGGAGACTCCTCTCAGCAGTATCTCAATGCTTAAAGCTCCCCTCACTTCCGTGATGAACTTCGGCGCTGGTTCTGCTGACGTCACCACCTGCGCGTCCTCCGCGTGACTGGGGACTTCCTCTACCGACGGTACCTCTAAGCTCCTCCCCCCTAACGCATTTCGACAGGCTGTTTTTTATGTTTTTAAATAAATTGTTTTGTACCTTCTACACTATCCTGCTGTATTCTCTCCTCCTCTATACCATCCACCATCCAATTTGGGAGAGATTAAAGAGGAAGAAGATTGAGGAAATTCACGTGGGATTCGTGACTGCAGCAAGGGAGAAGAGGTTAAAGCACAGATCCTCTCAATTGAAAGCAACAAGAGAAATCTTGTAAGTAGGTGCACTGTGTTCACATTGTCTCTATTATACCTATCCAGACATACTGCGCAATTTGTGTGTTTTTGTTTAACCCTTTATAGGGGGGACATTCGAAATCAACAACAATCCGGTTCATTGGTTGGGAGTACCAATTTGGACTTTTCAAGAACTGCACCTTATGGACACTTTTGTTTATTAAGCGCCAGGTATCCTTCCTATTCTTGTACATGTTCTATGTGTAGGTTGACGAGATAACCTACACTGTGGGAAACCTTAGGCTGCTATTTTGTGTTTTGGCACATTTATATTTGTATGCTTATTAATGTTCACATCATTCAGATATTTTGTTGTCACATTTGAGCACTAGTTTAGTTATAGGTCAAGCGCTGTTAGTTTTTGGTGTTTTTAGTTAGCTTAACTTCTAAAGGTGCTGCCGGTATCTCAATCCTGTCCCACGGCATGACCTTCAACCCTCCATAACCGTCCAGCTTGGACTACTAGTGGCAGCCCCTTCAGAGGTATGTATATCAGGGAGCAGGGGGCCCCTGGAGCATGACATGAATGCTCTGAAGACATGCTGAATCCCAACCTAAGGCAATTATTTATTTTTTAAACCCCAAGTGGAAATGCCGCCTTTAAATATGTATAAGTGGTGGCTTACTGTAGCAGAATTATTTGTAGGTACATTGGGCAGATGAGTTGGGGTTCCACCGAGTCAGAAGAACATTTTAAAGGGTTCAGCGATTCCAAAAAGACTGGAAACTCTATTGATTTATTTAAATATTTTTCATTTGAACCCTTTAACTGCCAGAGTGGCCTCTATTAGGGTTAATGCCGCATTTACATTCGGGTATGGGACAAATTAAACTTTTGAACCCACCTTGATAGTAGACAATGGTGGTCTGTGTAGCCTAGTATATCTACACAATGACCTCCAAAAATCCTCCTCCAAAAGACATGTAACTTTTTGGAGCACCATCACACGGACCAGTGCCAAAACTCTCTAATCTTGAGCCCACTCTAATAGCCAACAGAAGAATCCATTCGAATAATACGCTCATTTGTTCTATGTGGTTTTGGGAGGAAGTTCAAGGGCATGAGGCTCAGACAGTATGGGATACAGCTGTAATTATTGAATGGACTCCAGTAATTTTTTTGGAATCTGTATTAAACAAGTAGACAAAGCCAAGAGGGCAGTTAGGCACATAGTTTTGCGTTACATTACTACATCACGTTCACATTGGAGATGTAGGGGTAAACTTGAGCTGCTGCACCAAACTATTTAACGTTTGTAATGGTTATCCCACTCGGATGAAACCAGAGCTCCTGTTTCTACGCCATGGGCTGTGTGATGTTTTTGATCTACAGTATGTACAGTACCTCCATTCAACCCTCCGGCATATTTAAAAAAAAACAAACAGGAAATAATATATCTTTTAAAAGTATCTCGCATACCTATAGCCTAGCCCTTATTCCCCCTGAGAAATATGTGTGTTGGCCAACAGTGATTGTTATCTATGATTTAACGATCTCAGACCTGGAAGAAACTAGAAGCTCCTGCAGAACATTGTGCTGCAGGAGCTTTCAGTGCTAAAGGAATGACACGCTGATCATGTGCTCAATAAGCGGCCATAAGCATTAATTGAAGACACTACGTCAGTAATGATGCTGGTAAAGTCTAATATAGGCTGCTTCACACTCCACTATAATTAATGCACCTACGTGCATTACTCAAATGGAACGCTAAAGGCCCTTCATTACTAACCAGTCGTCTTCCAGCACTAGAAGGCATCTTACAGCCTATCCAAGTCAATGTGTTGTAAGATGTCTTCCAGCGCTGGAAGCTGCCTTATAGCACAAGACTGCTTAGTACATATGGGCCAAAATGTGTTGTATAGTAAACATGTTCATCAATTTAGTCCTAGAGATTTCAAACATTTTCCACCCAAATATGCCATAGGGTTTTTTTTTTTGGTTTGTTTGTTTGTCTGTCTGTTTGTTTGTTTGTTTTAGTAGTGGGTACTTGTATTTTATTTATTAGTACCTGTATCTCTATACAAAGTGCTTGCATTATACTTAATTGTTTCAGTGTATATTATTTGTTTTAGAAATTCAACAAGTTTTATTTATTGTTTTTGTCTTTTTTATTACTGTTAAATGTATTTTTCTTGTCATTACTACAAAATGAATTAATCGTGCATTTGCATGACATCTATATAGAGTTATCTTTCTTTTGCAGATACTTTATTTTCCTCCTTTTTAATTCTCGTATAACTTTATTTATTTTATTTTTTTACTGCTTTTATTTTTGCTTTTTTTATTCTTTGGAATGTATTCAACCAAACCAAAGTAGAAGGTGCGGATAAAATAAGACTGAAACTGAGGGTATCAGCTTGTTTGTAGAACAGTGTGCACTTCCAAGTATGGTTAGTAACACGATGCTGTGTGTGCAGAACCTGCCTGCCTTAGTGCTGAAGATCATGAGTGGGACGTTCGCCCCAATCTCAGACCGCTACAGCCCCGAGCTGCGTCACCTCATCCTCAGCATGCTCAATCTCGACCCCTCCAAGCGGCCACAGCTGAACGAGATCATGGCTCATCCCATCTGCATCCCGTCACTTCTCAACCTATATAGCGACATTGGCAGCGTAAAGATGAGGTCAGCATTGTGAGCTTAGGCAGAGGCCTGTTGTGGTATTAAAAGAATTATAATCTTCTTCATATGGCAATGAGCGAGGCAGATGCAAACATTACCCACATTTACCTCATTTCGTCTGCTGGATATGCAAAAACACATTTGTTTAATTACTATGAAACGGCGATCTCCCTAAAATGCATTGAGAGGAACATTCAGCTTTTAGGTATTACATTGGTTAATTACAGGGACATGCAGAATAGACGAAAACAGAAAAAGTTACCTTAACTTAACGTTCTTGCATAAAAGAATGGTATTGGTCTCAAAAAGGATTAAACTGATCCAGCAACATATTAAGGCAACCTCCCTTAGGCTAACGTCAACATCAGACCCTCATGGATAATAGATTATAATAATTTAGATGATTATGCCACCGAATATCTGACCTGATAAAGGGAGAAGGGTTCCTCCCAAAAGCTTGTCAATGTCAAGTTTTGTTAGTCCGTTAAACAGAGGTCTTGACATGTTTCCTTCTAAATATTTGGCTGAAAACTGCCCGCACTTTGAAATTGAGATTTGTTTAAGGTATTGTAGCAAGGGCAGGATTTGTGAGATTGCCGATTATCATTTAGAACGTCAGCCCCTCATAGTCCGCATCTTATTTACAGTTCAGTATGCAGTAGATGTTGTTTTAATATATAACAATTAAATACAGTAGTGGAAATATGTTGTCTCTATACAGAGCTGAGATTGCACGCAATCCTTTGTCAGGTAAGACATACAGGTGTGCTTTACCTTGCTTACAGTCTTCATGTTGTTGAGGCACAGCAAGGTAAGGTTACTTTGACCAGGTTATTCAACTTGAAGGTCCGTTACTTTACTACTAGGCAGCTTCCAGAATCTGCATCATACATGGCACAGATCTGTGTACACATTTCTGTTCTGCAGGGTGGAGAAGCCCTTGACCGCTGTGTCTGCAGCGACACATGGGCGACATGCAGGACGGATCTCCAGTGCCAGATCCAGAGGTGAGTAGATCAGCGGCCCATCACTACACCATAACACAAGCAATGCTTAATCTTATATCTCACCTACTGTATGTTACCAAATATCTTAACTTGACCGTACACAGCCAATGCCTGTACTTGCTTTTCATGTATAAACCAGTTATTTTTTTATTTTTTGATGAAAATGTACTGGAACTATGTAATATTTCCTGGAACATGAAAGGATCCCATTTGTCTTTCTAGTATCACATCACGTCAGCTCTCTCTCTCATTACTCTAATTAAATACTGCTGTAGGTTTGCTTTAACATTTATTTAAGATGACAGGTGCGTCCCAGTTTTAGTAGGAGGACACGGAGCACGTTCCTTTGTTTCCTCTGTTATCGGTGCTGGTTTTGCAGTGACATGTTTTTACTGGCCATGTATATCACCAGATCTTGAGCAGCAGTAATTGATGGTCATATTTCCGTTGATTTTGTCCCGAGCAGGTGGCCGTGTTGGCTATTCTCCAGCCAAGCCAGGCGTCCCACCTCCCCTGTCCTCCGTGTACACCTGGGGAAGCGGAATCACCTCCCCGCTACGACTCCCCATGTTGAACACTGAGGTTTTCCAGGTATCAGCTGGGAGAACTCAGAAAGCCGGAGTCACCATGTCTGGGAGACTCATCATGTGGGAGGTGAGTTGCAGGCAACGGAGAACAATGGGAACAAATGAAACGGAACTGCTCCTTAGTCCAAAGAAGCAGGTTTTTAGATTATGAATGAGACCTTACCAACAATACAATTGTAAAGGCCACCTCTTAAGAACATAGGCAGAATGTTGATTGTTCAAAGAATAGGCAACAGCTTTACACTGTGAGGAAAGATTAAATGATTTCGGCAGTATACTGACATGTTTTCTTTCCTCCGATGGCCGTTTGGACATATAGTAGGGTCTAAGATTATACCGTACTGAAAATGTCAGACTCAAGGTTTCTTCGTAGTTTGCATATTTCCGGGTTTTATTTATTGCCTGACCTGTTCGTGCTCTTGTCCCTATCCAAAGCATTTCTGAATTTCTTTACTGCATTTGCTCCTTACGCCATTGTTGGTAGGTTGTTTCCTGTAGTCACTGCCTTAGCCGTTCATAAATACTTCTTCTTATCCCCATTAAGTTTACCTACTCCTGAACAATAGCATGTACTAGGGCAGACAATAATGAACAGCAGCCATTAATGTGTGTGTGTGTGTGTGTGTGTGTGTGTGTGTGTGTGTGTGTGTGTGTGTGTGTGTGTGTGTGTGTGTGTGTGTGTGTGTGTGTGTGTGTGTGTGTGTGTGTGTGTGTGTGTTAAGGAGTTAGCAGAGTTAAACATTGTGAACTCTGTTCCTCTCAGGCTCCCCCTATTGGTGCTGGGGCCTCCTCTTTACCTGGCTCCATAGAACATGCTCAGCCTCAGTTTATCTCTCGCTTCCTGGAGGGGCAGTCAGGAGTGACCATCAAACATGTGTCTTGCGGGGACCTCTTTACCGCCTGCCTAACAGGTATGTAGAAGATTGAGAGTCTTTGTCCCATGACCGTGCCATAGACAAGGCGTTTGTCTTGAATACAGAATCTTTGGACTTCTTGTGCTCCATACAATCTTGATCAAGTCATGTATGTATGTATGTATGTATGTATGTATGTATGTCTTTATTTATATAGCGCCATTAATGTACATAGCGCTTCACAGCAGTAATATATGGGACAATCATATAAATAACAATATAAATAACACATAAAGGGGAGAAGAGCTTCAGACATAAAAGTAACATTTAAGAAAAGGAGTCTCTGCTCCGAAGAGCTTACAATCTAAATGGTAGGTAGGAAGAACGTACAGAGACAGTAGGAGGGTGTTCTGGTAAGTGCGTCTGCAAGGGGCCATGGTTAATGTATGAGGTGTTAATTATCAGCCATGGAGCTACTCATATGCTTCCTTAAGCAGGTGTGTTTTGAGGTGGGTCTTAAATGTGATAGAGAGGGTGCTAGTCGGATATTGAGTGGGAGGGCATTCCAGAGGTGTGCCAGGGCATATTTTGAAAGTGAGATGTGTATCTCAGTGTATCTTTATTGATTTAAAAAAAATAAATATGAATTAACCCATTATTAAACCTGACTGCCAATGAGAGGGAAACAATGATCATATAAAAAAAATATATAAAAATATACTATATTTTGTCTCTGTTTCTCATTAGGAATAAAAAAAAATAAGCACTTCGTTACACAGGCTTGTTCCTCATTATTTATATGGGAGGCACTGTCATTTACAATATTAGATACATTTACAAGCACATGCTAGAGCACTATGGAATATAAAAGGCATGAAAAATGCTCATTAATGAGAGATATTACAGAGAAGAATATTCATGCTTGTTAATAGAGATTTTTTCTTTGTCCTCAGACAGGGGTATAATTATGACTTTTGGCAGTGGGAGTAATGGCTGCTTGGGACATGCCAATTTCAATGATGTCACACAGGTAAGTGTGGTGTGTGGAAGGGCTCAGCCATAAGCCACCTGCCGGCACTGGAAGAAACCATACAGTCCATTCACTTCAATGGGCTGAAAGTGTCTCCTGGCATTGGAAATTATCTTCCTGAAAGCACTGCATAGTAAATGTGGGACGATGTATTTTCCAGAAACGATCCCACAAAACCAGCGTTTGCTCAAGACTTCTGCTGCCCTAGTGCAAAGTTCCGTATGTTAAATTATGTGAATGTATTAGTTAGCTACTTGTATCCCCGATCATAGAGGAGGTGCTAATACTGTGTGTGTGTGTGTGTGTGTGTGTGTGTGTGTGTGTGTGTGTGTGTGTGTGTGTGTGTGTGTGTGTGTGTGTGTGTGTATACACACACACACACCTACCTAAAAGAAAGAATTGACGTACCTACTTTATGAAAATGCACTCTATTAGAGTATATTCTAAATAAAGGGAATCCTAAAAAAAATTACTTTTTATTAGATTATCTTAAAACCATTAGAACCAAAAAAATCAATAATGACTGGTTAATTTGACCAAAACATGCTGAAACAAATAAAAAGTCTACTCTCATGTATTCATACTTACAGTATATCACATTTAATCATAAAATCTAAATCTCAGTTGCATTTTTAGGAGAATTTAGTATTTTAAGGGAATGTTTTATATATCAGGGGACTGTTTAGTTTGTCCATTTTTTTAATGATAAACCAACATGCTCCAAATTGAAATATAATGTGGGGTTAGAATAAAGATAGTAGCAAGATAACCTATCACTTATGCTGATAGTCCTTCCTTTATATGAGCATGTAATCAGGAGTCCACAGAGAAAGTCTAGTTCAATAGGACTATGTATCAAAGTCTAGCTAAATAAAACAGCATCAGATTTATCAAAGGAAGAAACATTTTAATATGATATTTTTCCTGATCACCCTGGCAGGGGGCACCTTTTGGGTTAATCCCTCCTCAGTCTAGGTAGGACAGGAAATTGACTTTTGCAGGTAGGCCATAAAAGGCCCCTCCCTCTACCTGCACCTTAGTCATTTTCCTGTCCTCACAGCTAGGAGTAGGATGTTTTGTTTTCTAATGGGACTCACCTAAACTGCACGTAGGGCAGTGATCCAAGGACCTCAACCTCTCTGCCCTGAAGCTCCGATTGACGCGCCCCTGATGGTGGCAAGACGGAGACCCCAGGAATTGGGGGAACCCCCAGGAGCCCGGTACACGCGGGGGGGGGGGGAAGCAGCAGCTGCGAGCCGTGTGAAGGCATTAGCATCTGGAACGCTGCGGTAGGAGGAACAGTGCACGCAGTCGCACGGGAGCGCGCCCGTCACGTTCCGGCAGGTGCGTGCGCAGACACGCAAGCCGTGCACAGGCACTGCGGTGACGTCACAGGAGCGACGGAGACACTGTGTGTGTGTGAGAGAAAAACTGCAGCATGGAACGCTCAGCAGGGAGAAGCCAAGTGCTGGATATTGAATCAAAAATGGAGACTGCTAAAGGATCAGTTCCCAAGACTAGGTGAGTCCTTAGTTTTAGTACTACATGGGAGAGAGAGGATCTCTATATATTAGGGTGTATATTAAGTATTTATTTTGTTTTATTAAATTAGCTCAGTGATTACCCTTCCGGAAGCAGAATCTTCGAAGGGTACTGCGGAATCCCTGCAGCATAACAGTAAAGCTACTAAAAGACTAAGTGGTGCGCTGCATGCAAAAGAGAAACCAGCACTGATGGGAAAGAAGCTGCGTGAAAATTGCCTTAAGGCAGCAGCGGGGGATTCTAACGAGCAGATGAGCACCTTCCTTGTACTAATGAAGGAGGCAGTTAAGCAGAGTGTGGATGCTGCTGTACAACAAGACGTTAACCTGCGCAAAAAAGGTCAAGATCCCAAACCAGATTGGATAAGGGAAAAGGCTTTTTCATCTGATGAATCAGACATAGAATGCTTTCAGGTGTCAGAAGGTGAATTGGATTCATCAGATCAAGATACTCAGGAGGATGAATCTGAATTTGATGTAGAAATAGTGGATCCTCTCATCAAAGCCATGAGACAGGCTTTAGAATTGGAAGACACTGAAGAGTTGACTCAGAGGAAAGATAAATTATTTGGGTCAAGACAAAAAAAAAAGTAGAGTTTTTCCTGTACATCAGAACTGGCACGGCCAGACGCCAAAGTATATATACCAAAAAGATTTGGGAAAATGTATCCGTTTCCACAGGAAGAGGTCAAATTTTGGGAAGCCAGCCCAAAGGTGGATGCTGCTATCTAGAATAGCAAGGAAGACCACAATTCCAATAGAAGAGTCTGCAACCTTGAAAGACACTATGGATAGGAAAATGGATTACGTATTAAAAAAGGCATACGTCACAGTGGGGACAGCCTGTAAGCCAGCCATAGCAACTACATCTGCGGCAAGGGCAATGCGTGTATGGATTGCCAACATAGAGGAGGCACTGGACAAAGGTGTGAAAAGAAGTTCTATCCTAAAGGCACTGTCTGAAGTAAAGTGGGCGACAGACTACATAGCGGAGGCTTCTTTGGATGCGGTCAGATTAGCATCTAAATCTATGGCTTTAGCAGTGTCAGCAAGAAGGGCGTTATGGCTAAGACAATGGATGGCGGACGCAGCGTCAAAGAATAGCCTATGCGGATTACCCTTTGAAGGAGAATTCCTTTTTGGCAACAAGTTGGATGCTATAATAACGAAAGCATCAGGAGGTAAGAGTAGTTTTTTGCCCCAGGAAAACAGGAACAGAAGATTCGGTTTTCAGCAATCTGATAGAAATCAGTACAAAGAGGCAAAAGCATATAGACCTGGCAGATCGTTTTCAAGGCAAACAACATGGAGAGGCGGTCAGAACCGGCTTTTTCGAGGCGCCAGTGGAAGAGGATCATTTGCCAAGAACAAATTCACATGAAGGTCAAAGGGCCCAGCAGTTGCCAGTGGGAGGAAGACTGACTCAGTTTTCTGCAACATGGGCCCAAACAATACAGGACAAATGGGTATTGGAAACCATTCGTCAGGGATACAGCATAGAGTTCAAAGAAATGCCAAGAAGACAGAGGAAGTGGAATTTATTCCAGGATATTCCTAGTACAAACGTCTTCAGGAGATTACAGAGCTATCCTAGACCTATGAAAGGTAAATTTATGCTTGAAAATAAGAAAAATTCAAGAGGGTGTCTTTGAACCTGATCATTCAGGAGGTACAACCAGGAGACTGAATGGTATCGATAGATTTAAGGGACGCTTATCTACATGTGCCCGTATCAAGGAGACACCAAAGATTCCTAAGGTTTGCAGTGAACCAATATCATTATCGGTACACAGCACTGCCATTCGGTCTGGCGACCTCCCCAAGGACATTTACAAAAGTTCAAAAGAATCACAACAGATGCGAGCAACGCAGGTTGGGGTGCCCAAATTGGAGAAACACTGGTGCAAGGAACCTGGACAAACCAGGAACAGCGCCTCCCATCAAATCTGCTGGAACTAAAAGCAGTACAAAGGGCTTTGGATGCATTCCAAAACCAAATAAGAGATGGCAATATAAAGATACAGTCAGACAACGGGTCAGTTGTAAAGTATATAGCCAAACAAGGGGGAACCAGGAGCAGAAAGCTGATGAACCTCACAGCAGAAATCCTCTCCTTGGGCAGAGGGCCACTTATCAGAG
Source organism: Ascaphus truei (assembly GCF_040206685.1). Lineage (NCBI taxonomy): Eukaryota > Metazoa > Chordata > Amphibia > Anura > Ascaphidae > Ascaphus > Ascaphus truei. The sequence continues at coordinate 104,925,180 of NC_134485.1, read as the reverse complement.
ATCACGGCCATACACATCCCAGGATTGGAAAATGTCACAGCAGACTTTCTAAGTCGCAATATTATACACCCAGGAGAATGGGCATTAGACCCACAGGTGTTTCAAGAGCTGGTAGAGCGATGGGGTCAGCCAGACATAAATCTCATGGCGACACATCAGAACCGCAAGGTAAAAAAACTACTGTGCAAGGCGTTTTCATCCAACCGCACAAAGCACAGATGCTCTCGGCTTCAAATGGGATTTCAAGTTGGCATACCTGTTTCCCCCAATTCCCCTAATTCCGAAAACAAGCAGGAAAATCAGGGAAGACCAAGCGGAAGTGATATTGGTAGCACCATTTTGGCCAAGAAGGCCTTTGTCCTCACACCTGGTAAATATGGCAGTAGATATACCATGGCACATACCAGATCGCAAAGAACTTATGCGACAGGGGCCAATATGCCACCCGAACGCCAAACAATGGGCCTTGACGGCATGGTGATTGAGCGGGAAACATTTAGGTTGAATGGTTGTTCAGACAAAACAAATCAGACCCTATTACAGACAAGAAAGGGATCCACATCAAAAGTGTACCATAGAATTTGGATTTGTTTACGGGATTGGTGCACAAAAGTGAGACAAAATTTCTTCTCACCAAGAATTGTGTCAATAGTGGAGTTCTTGCAAAAGGGATTTGAGAAAGGTCTCAGCTTCAGCTCTCTGAAAGTACAGGTGTCCGCATTATCGGCCTTATTAGAGAGAAATCTGGCAATGGAAAGATTAATCATCCGTTTTTTACAGGCAGTTAAAAGACTAAGACCTCAAATTAAAAACAGGGTACCGACATGGGACCTGTCCTTAGTATTGGATGTATTAACAACACCTCCTTTCGAACCTATACAAGAGATAGGGTTGAGATGGTTAACATGGAAGATGGCGTTCTTGATCGCGATCACCTCCGCAAGGAGAGTGGGAGAACTACAGGAACTATCAGCTAAGGAACCATTCCTAGTCGTGGACCAAGATAAGGCAGTTCTCAGACTTGTGCATCAATTCTTACCAAAGGTTGCATTACAGTTCCATATGAATCAGGAAATCGTGATTCCATCATTCTGTCCAGATCCAAAGAACAAGAAAGAGGAGAGATTACACAAACTAGATGTTGTGAGATGTCTAAAGGTGTACCTGGAAAGGATGAGAGATGTGAGAAAGTTGGACAGACTATTCATCATACCAGAGGGACCGAAGAAAGGTCAAGCAGCATCTAAGACAACAATTTCCCAATGGATAGTGGCATGTATTAAAAAAGCTTATGAGACCAAAGGACAAGATAAACCTTTGAACGTTAAAGCTCATTCTACAAGGGCCATGTCTACGTCATGGGCATTCAAAGCTCAGGCAACACCAGGGCAGATATGCAAAGCAACAGTCTGGTCCTCGTTCAATACAATTTGAAATACTACAGACTAGACGTACAATCTTCAGCTGACGCAAGTTTTGGGCGTAGCGTTCTACAATCTGTAGTGAAATAAAGTGTGAAAGTAAATTAATAAAGGTCAACTGATAACGGCATTGACTGGTGGTTTTATTCTTTGTCACTGCTGGGGTATGTCCCAAAGGTGCCCACTGCCAGGGTGATCAGGAAAGAAGAAAATTTTAAAACAACTTACCATAATTTTTTATTCCTGGAACCATGGCAGTGGGCACATAGTTTCCCTCCCTATGTATGTCTAATGCCTATCAGTTATATTTTTCAGCTATGGGAGAATCCTAAGACTAAGGTGCAGGTAGAGGGAGGGGCCTTTATAGGCCTACCTGCAAAAGTCAATTTCCTGTCCTACCTAGACTGAGGAGGGATTAACCCAAAGGTGCCCCCTGCCATGGTTCCAGGAAAAGAAAATTACGGTAAGTTGTTTTAAATTTTCTTCTTTTTCTATGGTAAATCTGGTGCTATTGTTTTGCACCACTTTTTGCCCCAGTTTTGAAATCTGGAAAATAGACCTAAAATAAAAACTTAAGTACCTACTTTATAAAATGCACTGGAGTACAGGATAAATAGAGGGGGTCCAAGGAGGAAAAAAAAATCCTGTTATTAATTAGATTATCTTAAAACCATTAGTACCAATCAAATCATTAATAGCTATTGGTTGCAAATGAGCCACAGTGAAGTCAGTCCGAGTGACACGAGACTATAGAGCACAGCTTAGCGCGGGCGCCCTTGTGAGAGGCGTTGCAGTGGTATAGGAGGCAGACACAGGAGATGTCGTTTCCCCAGGCGGCGTATGCCTCTCAGTACCACAGCATGCCTATGCAGCACAGTTGATTGCTACACAGTGAGGTAACTTGGCTTCTTAATTCAATAATTATTAAATGGTTTCCTTACCCCAATTTAATGATTAGACTATATTGGTATTGACTCTTCCCGGGTATTAGAGAGACATAAATTGATCCTTTGTGGTATCACATGCCATGGAAGGAGAGCCTCACCTATTTATTTAGATCATTACAGTTCCCCCCACAAACCCAGGCCCCACTGTGGACTATTTAAAGGCAATAGCCATTGTTGAATTTTTTTGGTTGTAATGGTTTTAAGATAATCCAATAAAAAGTATTTTTTTTTTAGGATTCTCTTTATTTAGCCTATACTCTAATAGAGTGCATTTCATAAAGTAGGTACGTAAATTCTTTCTTTTAGGTGTGTGTGTGTGTGTGTGTGTGTGTGTGTGTGTGTGTATATGTGTGTGTGTGTGTATATATATATATATGTATGTATGTATGTATATGTATGTGTATATTTATACACACACACACACACACACACACACACACCTAAAAGAAAGTCAGTCCGAGCGACAGACGTTTACTGTCAGAAGGACTTACTGCAGGGGTTCTCAACTCCATTCCTCAAGACCCCCTAACAGGTCAAGTTTTCAGGATATTCCTGCTTCAGCACAGGTGGCTCAGTCTTTGACTGATCCCCTAATTGAGCCACCTGTGCTGAAGCAGTTATGTCCTGAAAACCTGGCCTTTTGGGGAGGGGGGGGGGGGCTTTCGGACTGGAGTTGAGACCCCTGGCTTACTGTAAGGTGGAAAACTAGCAAATCTTTCTAGAAATAGTCCATAAATAAGCCATACAACAAGGACTTCTACCCAACCTAAGGTTTGGCGGACTGTTTTATAGCTGACATTTTTTAGATAGAGGATGACCTAAGCACATGTTTACAGTCCGAGGACTACACAGCACTAGTAGGATTACATTTTAGCACTGCTATGGTAAGATTCTCCTCCCCTGGTGACCACAGGCACCCCACCCACTGTCAATGAAGGGGACCAGCTCACCTGCAAATGACTTTGCTTGCTCCCACAGCCCAAGATCGTAGAGGCTCTCCTGGGTTACGAGATCGTTCACGTGTCCTGCGGAGCATCACATGTCCTCGCTGTTTCAAACGAGAAGGAAGTGTTTTCCTGGGGCCGCGGCGACAATGGTAAGGCATGCCCCGACCTTCCTTTACATAAATGAGGACAAGAAGTCCTTTAACTGAATCGTTCACCTTCATCACATACGGCTTCTATACCATGTTGCTTCCTGTTTTTCATGCACGCATGCCAAATATACAGTCATTGCGAAGCCTTGTGGAGGGCACATCCGGAAGTTGTAGCCTCTGTACACTGCAGCAAAGGAGATTATGTCTGAAGAAGCTGTAGGTTTCATAGGCCGTATACATTATCAGTGGATAAGGACCTCTTAGCCTATACTTTCTGTGCATCTTCCTTACAGGACTTCCTCTGTAATCTAGCTTGTGTTTTTGTTCTGCAATTATTAACCCCATTATGCTGCTCCCGAACATTAATGCTGGGCTGTGATATAGGGTTGCCAGGTGTCCGGTATTGAACTGGATTGTCCTGTATTTGGACATTCTGTCCATTAAATAAATGAGATGTAATACTGGACATGTATGTGTATACCGGTATTACCTCTCTAGGCATAGTGACCTGACTGGATTGGGGGCGTGGGTTTCAACATGCAGGGAGAAAGCAGTGCGGTTGTTAGGGGGCTGGGCAGCTTCCTCCATCAGAAAGTGGGTAACCGGTGCATCAAAGCATAAGAGTCCAAATAATATTGTAATAATTCTTCCGTGAGGAACACTCCAAAATGATGGTGAGCAATAATAACATACCCTAATAGGGCAAGGGACTAGTACCTAGTGCTAACCAGCACAATGAACAGTACAACGATTGTCCCAACCATGAAAACTAGGCATGGTATGTAAGAAAAAACTCACTTTTAGATCCAGAGGAGCAGTCCCATCAGGTATCCTGAGCAACGTGCAATCCACCAAGCAGGGAAAGTAGAACAGGTGAAAAAAGGCAGCGCACTGCCTGTAATGAATGGAGGAGGCTAATGGTAGCAAAAACAACCTTTTAATGAATAAGAGGATCAAACGTCACCCCTGGGTCATCCAGAAAACGCACACCTACGCGTTTCGGGCCGTGCGCCCTTTATCAAGGTGTATACAAAGTGAAAATACAGACAAATTTAAATACAGGCGTCGTTCGCGCCATGACAGTGACGTCATCGCTCACATAGCCAATCGGAGCGCTCCCCCTTCGTTTCCCTTTCCTAATAGGACCTGAAGACCATAGATCAAGAATAAACTTTATTAGTTCCCCCAGAGACACTCAGGGAACAACCAGGGGTAAAGGAGCAGAGCTTCCGATTGGCCCAGAGTAATGAGCATTTGAACAATAAAACTTTAAGAAGAAAAAAAGGGAAAACACATGACAAAAACAATATTAAAACCAAAATTAGCATAAAAAACTAGCAAAAAAACGTCACCTACTACACTATACCAATCCCTAAATCTAACTAAATAAGTACTCTACTTAAAATAATTTTTATATAACAATATCAATATCCCTATATACATATGTGAAAATATGAATATACATATTAAAATAAGAAAAAGGAAGCATATAAAAACCACCCTATTGATAACCACCATATGCTGTATTGACATATCCACCATTTAAGTGAATAGACCCTTCTATTAAGATTAACCAATCCAATATTAGTATAATCAATAAAATAAAATTAAGATAAAACAAAATACAAAAAAATAATACAAAAAAACAGCACCATGTCCCCCTCATCTGGTAATCCTATATATAACATGTATTTTCTATGAGAGGGGTAAAGTGGACAAGACATAGATGTATAATTAAAGAACACACGGAATAATTAAAGAAAAAAAGTGTAAGTGTAAAGAGAACATCAAAGACTATAATAAAAATACATAACCTTATTTTGAAGTGTATATAATTGACCATACCAATACACTAAAGTATTAGCATGTTTATATAAACAATAGGGTGTTTTTTATATGCTTCCTTTTTCTTTGTTTAATATGTATATTCATATTTTCACATATGTATATAGGGATATTGATATTGTTATATACAAATTCTTTTAAGTAGAGTACTTATTTAGTTAGATTTAGGGATTGGTATAGTGTAGTAGGTGACGTTTTTTATGCTAATTTTGGTTTTAATATTGTTTTTGTCATGTGTTTTCCCTTTTTTTTCTTAAGGTTTTATTGTTCAAATGCTCATTACTCTGGGCCAATCGGAAGCTCTGCTCCTTTACCCCTGGTTGTTCCCTGAGTGTCTCTGGGGGAACTAATAAAGTTTATTCTTGTTCTATGGTCTTCAGGTCCTATTAGGAAAGGGAAACGAAGGGGGAGCGCTCCGATTGGGTAGGTGTACGCACGGCCCAAAACGCGTAGGTGTGCGTTTTCTGGATGACCCAGGGGTGATGTTTGATCCTTTTATTCATTAAAAGGTTGTTTTTGCTATCATTAGCCTCCTCCATTCATTACAGGCAGTGCACTGCCTTTTTTCACCTGTTCTAGCTTCTTCCATCATACTGCTGGCTAATGCAGACAATCAGGAGGAGCTTTCAGGAGTGTGGGGGCAGGGCTGCAGATAGATTTCCCGGGGCCCAGGACTAGTTACGTCCGGGCCCCCCCCCGCCCCAGCGGTATTGCGAGCCCCCCCATTTCACACTTCACGAGTCCCCTCTATTTCCCACCCTCTTCCCATGTATTTCACTCCCCCCGTCTCACTCCCTCTTCCTCAATCATCCCCCCTCCCACCTCAGATGTATTTCTGTCCCCTGCGTCTCAGTCTTACTCCCTCTTTTCCTCACTCCCTCTCCCCCTCTCTCCTCTCACTCGCCCCCACCTTCCGTCAACTACCCTACTCACTCAATCCCCACCCACAAAATACATATAACCTCATCCACCCAATACATATTAAAAAGCTCCCCACTCCCCCAATACATATTAAAAAGCTCCCCACTCCCCCAATACATATTAAAAAGCTCCCCACTCCCCCAATACATTTTAAAAAGACCCCCTCCCCCAATACATTTTAAAAAGACCCCCACCCCCAATACATTTTAAAAAGACCCCCACCCCCAATACATTTTAAAAAGACCCCCACCCCCCAATACATTTTAAAAAGACCCCCACCCCCAATACATATAAACAAGACCCCCAATACATATTTAAAAAAACAGACTTACCTTATGGATGGTCTGTAAGTTGAGCCCGACCTCTGGCCAGGCCCGACTGCCAGTCCTCTCTGGCTTCTATCCTTCTGTCCCACGCCGAGCTGGCGCGCACCAGGCCTCCCTGCTTTTTCTACTGTATTTGTTCTTACCACCACTGATAGAAAGCTGTTCCATGCATCCACTACATTTTCAATAAATAAGTACTTCCTACCATATAGCCTTAGTCAATGGGCCGTGTAGTATAAGGTGCGATATAAATGATTTTATAGAATAATGCCCAATATTTCTCTACCTTTGTCATCATGTTCTTTATATTCTGAAAAATGCTTCTTTCCTGCCCCAACTAATAAGATTAAAACCAACATCTTTTTTTTTTTTTTTTTATCATCATTTTTTAAACATTTCCATGGTAAATAAAACCTGTGGTTTTTTTTGTTTGTGTTTTTTTTTTTAATTTTAAATATTTTTTTACAATCTTTATTTAATATCTTTTGGTGATTACGACTTTCAGGTCTCTAAGGCACAGGTACATTATTAATTTAGTTTTGTTCTTTGCGTGCAAAGTAATTACGAAGCCATTATTGGTAAAACAGAAACATAAGGATGTGATTTGCATTCGTGTACCGGGAGAAACACATTTATTAAAGAAGTAAAACGGTTACTTTAATGGTGATTTTGAATCTTTCTAAGGAAGCTGATGACATTAGTAAATTGGTTACAATGTTTAGTTGTTTGCTCCCTACATAGCTCTGCCATTTTTAAAGCTCTACTACTGTACAATGGAAAAAATATTATAAAGATCATTCATTTGCTGGCGTTACTAGTGTAATTCATTTGAGCCCATCGCAGTCAGCTGTTTTATTTTGTAACCTTTATTTATTTATTAGCAGGCTTTGTTACAATACAGTAAGATACAATTTCACATAGACACGATTAACAGAGCAGTGCAAGATAGTGACATACAAACATAACATGCATATCATGTGCCCTTATCAGGGGTGCATACTGTATATCTGGTAAATTATAAAGCCCCTTTTTCCCCCCCTCTAGTTATTTCAAATTATAGGCTAAAGCTGGTAAATTCAGGGCATTATTGAAATCCCTGCTCTCTGATTGGTTAAAATTCCGGGCATTATCCAATCAGTAATGGGCCGGAATTTTTGGCAGCTTGCCAAGTTTTTCAGCCAATTAGCTTTCAGGTTTCATTCACAAAGAGTGAAATTTGCACTTAGACAGGGGAGGTGATTGGACAGAAGGCACTGACTCCTCCCCCACCCTGTCTGCAGAGAGCTCCGCACAGGAGAGTGAAGGGAAAGGTTTGTGTGTCTGCTGAGTGTGTTTTGTGGGTGTAAAGGGGGCAGCAGAGTGTTTTATTAGTGTGTATCTTCTGTTGGTGTGTGTTTTGTGGGAGTAGAGGGGGCAGCAGAGTCTTGGTGTGTTTCTGCTGTGTGTGTTTTGTTCTTGTAGAGGGGGTTGCAGTGTGTGTGTGGCTTCAGTGTGTGTTTTGTGGGTGGAGGAGGGATGCAGAGTGTTTTGTTAGTGTGTGTCTGCAGTGTGGGTTTAAAGGGGGCTTCAGTGGGTGATGAGTGGGGGGCTGCTGGTGTGTGTCTTTTGAATGTAGAGGTGGCAGAGTCTGTTTTGTTGATTTGTGTGCCTCTGCAGTGTGTGTTTTGTAGGTGCAGAGGGATGGCTGCAGTGTGTGTTTTGTAGGTGCAGAGGGATGGCTGCAGTGTGTGTTTTGTTGGTGGAGGAGGGGTGCAGAGTGTTTTGTGTGTGTGTGTGTGTGTGTGTCTGCAGTGTGTGGGTTTACATGGGGGCTGCAGTGGGTGTAGAGGGGGGCTGCTGGTGTGTTTTATGGATGTAGAGGGGGCAGCAGTCTGCTTTGTTAGTGTGTGTGTCTGCAGTGTGTTTTGTGGATGTAGAGGAGGGGGCTGCACAGTGTGTAGGGGGGACTGCAGAGTGTGTGTTTGTGTATATAGGGGGGTTGCAGTGTGTGTTTGTGTGTATAGAGGGGGGGCTGCTGTGTGTGTGTGTGTGTGTGTGTGTGTGTGTGTGTGTGTGTGTGTGTGTGTGTGTGTGTGTGTGTGTGTGTGGAGGGGTCTGTATATGTACAATTTCCTTTTAATAAACTTGCAGTAAAAGCATAAGAATGTAGACAATCATGCTGATAAAAATCAATATAACTACAAAAATTTATCTTTTTTATGAAAAATTAAAAATAAGCCTACATTTAGCCCATAATAGTAATAATCCCCTCAGAACAGGGCATTATTGGCCAGTAATGCCCTGTTCTTCAGGGATTATTACTTAAGTATTATTTATGTTCTAAGAACTTGAATGTTGGGTGCCGCTAGGATGAAAATATAGTGCAGGAGTTCTACTAAAACACCTGGCAGAAAACTGAAGGCAGAATGGGATGGCTGCGCACTGAGGTTGTTGAGATTTTGTGAGACGATTCACAAGCTTCCAGAGATCCCGGGGGGTGTTTAAAGTCCCTATATACAGGCATACCCCATTTTACGTAAACCCGCTTTACGTACACTCAAGTACGTACATTTATTTTTAGTTGCACCATACCCCTGTGTACGTACGCGTGCTTCGCGAGTACGGACACCAGGGGGCGGCGTGCGCACCTCAACACTCCTGTAACCTCCTTCATGCTTGTCTTCATTATGGTGCGCTCGATCTCCCTGTTCCCTCTGCCCTCCCATCTGTCTCCGTTCCCCCTGCACTCACGCTCCATAAAGCAGCAGCTAAATCAGTGATTCCGCCCCTGACTCTGCTTCCTCCGCTCTCCTCCTTCTCCCCCCTCCCTCCTCCCTCCCTCCTCCCTCCTCCCTCCTCAGAGCTCTGCGAAGCTTTGCATGTGATGTGAATTACGGAGCAACATTGAGGGGAAGGAGAAGATCTTCTGCTGCAATCTTTGCTTGTGTGTGTGTGTGTGTGTGTGTGTGTGTGTGTGTGTGTGTGTGTGTGTGTGTGTGTGTGTGTGTGTGTGTGTGACTGTGTGTGACTGTGTGTGACTGAATGCGTGCGTAACTGAATGCGTGTGTGTGACTGACTGAGTGCGTAACTGAATGCGTGTGTGTGACTGAATGCGTGTGTGTGACTGAGTGCGTGACTGAATGCGTGTGTGTGACTGACTGAGTGCGTGACTGAATGCGTATGTGTGACTGAGTGCGTGACTGAATGCGTGTGTGACTGAGTGCGTGACTGAATGCGTGTGTGTGACTGAATGCGTGTGTGTGTGTGACTGACTGAGTGCGTGACTGAATGCGTGTGTGTGACTGACTGAGTGCGTGACTGAATGCGTGCGTGACTGAATGTGTGTGTGTGACTGACTGAGTGCGTGACTGAATGCGTATGTGTGACTGAGTGCGTGACTGAATGCGTGTGTGACTGAGTGCGTGACTGAATGCGTGTGTGTGACTGAATGCGTGTGTGTGTGTGACTGACTGAGTGCGTGACTGAATGCGTGTGTGTGACTGACTGAGTGCGTGACTGAATGCGTGCGTGACTGAATGTGTGTGTGTGACTGACTGAGTGCGTGACTGAATGTGTGAGAGAGCTGCTATACAGTACTGACCCGCGTGCGCGCCTCTCACCTCCTTGCTTGCTCCCATTCATTTTATTTTAATAAAGCCTACTGTATTTATTTTGGTTACAAATGCATTATTTACATCAGTTAAGCACATATATAATGTTTGCAGTACAGTACATGCATTGTAAAGTGGAAAAAAGGCAGTGCTTCACTTTAAGTACATTTTCACTTTACATACATGCTCTGGTCCCATTGCGTATGTTAAAGCGGGGTATGCCTGTACTGAGTTACCTGATCTGCCAGGATAATAGAAGCTAGTATTAAATCCTCAGCATTTATAACTTTAGCAGACAGGGTTGCCAGGTGTCCGGCATTGAACCAGACAGCCCCGTATTTGGTTACTCTGTCCGGTAAAAAATGAGAGAATACCGGACATGTTTGTGTGTGGTATTACCTATCTGGACATGTATGTGTCCGGTATTACCTCTCTGGGCATGTATGTGTCCGGTATTACCTCTCTGGGCATGTATGTGTCCGGTATTACCTCTCTGGGCATGTATGTGTCCGGTATTACCTCTCTGGGCATGTATGTGTCCGGTATTACCTCTCTGGGCATGTATGTGTTCGGTATTACCTCTCTGGGCATGTATGTGTCCGGTATTACCTCTCTGGGCATGTATGTGTTCGGTATTACCTCTCTGGGCATGTATGTGCTCGGTATTACCTCTCTGGGCATGTATGTGTCCGGTATTACCTCTCTGGGCATGTATGTGTTCGGTATTACCTCTCTGGGCATGTATGTGTCCGGTATTACCTCTCTGGACATGTATGTGCTCGGTATTACCTCTCTGGACATGTATGTGTCCGGTATTACCTCTCTGGACATGTACTGCACCGACACACTTTATTCGAGCAAATACCCGGTATGTACCTGGCAGATACCTGGAATGCGCCGCTCCTCACCTCTGACAAGCCCCGTTGCATTTGCCTTCCCAGCCTGGGTTCATGCCTGGCTGATGGGCGGCTGATCTGTTAAATGAGGATGATTAGGATTTAATAGGCTGCAATGCTTCGGGTGTCTACCAGATGGCATAAATTCATGAATTGTAATGCAGTGTATATATATATACTGTGCAGTATTGCAGCCAGCGGGAATAAAATGCTTCAATCCCTGCCTGAAAAATAACTCAATGTACTCGGGCAGAAAACAGTCACAAACCTCAATACACCCGGGTATACCCGAATTCGTGGGACTAGCCAAGCTCGAATAAAGTGTGTCGCCAGTGTATGTGCCCGGTATTACCTCTCTGGACATGTATGTGCCCGGTATTACCTCTCTGGACATGTATGTGCCCGGTATTACCTCTCTGGACATGTATGTGCTCGGTATTACCTCTCTGGACATGTATGTGTCCGGTATTACCTCTCTGGGTATGTATGTGTCCGGTATTACCTCTCTGGGCATGTATGTGTCCGGTATTACCTCTCTGGGCATGTATGTGTCCGGTATTACCTCTCTGGGCATGTATGTGTTCGGTATTACCTCTCTGGGCATGTATGTGCTCGGTATTACCTCTCTGGACATGTATGTGCCCGGTATTACCTCTCTGGACATGTATGTGCCCGGTATTACCTCTCTGGGCATGTATGTGCCCGGTATTACCTCTCTGGGCATGTATGTGTCCGGTATTACCTCTCTGGGCATGTATGTGTCCGGTATTACCTCTCTGGGCATGTATGTGTCCGGTATTACCTCTCTGGGCATGTATGTGTCCGGTATTACCTCTCTGGGCATGTATGTGTCCGGTATTACCTCTCTGGGCATGTATGTGTCCGGTATTACCTCTCTGGGCATGTATGTGTCCGGTATTACCTCTCTGGGCATGTATGTGTTCGGTATTACCTCTCTGGACATGTATGTGCCCGGTATTACCTCTCTGGGCATGTATGTGTCCGGTATTACCTCTCTGGGCATGTATGTGTTCGGTATTACCTCTCTGGACATGTATGTGCCCGGTATTACCTCTCTGGGCATGTATGTGCCCGGTATTACCTCTCTGGGCATGTATGTTTCCGGTATTACCTCTCTGGGCATGTATGTGCCCGGTATTTCCTCTCTGGGCATGTATGTGCCCGGTATTACCTCTCTGGGCATGTATGTGTCCGGTATTACCTCTCTGGGCATGTATGTGTCCGGTATTACCTCTCTGGGCATGTATGTGTCCGGTATTACCTCTCTGGGCATGTATGTGTCCGGTATTACCTCTCTGGACATGTATGTGTCCGGTATTACCTCTCTGGACATGTATGTGTCCGGTATTACCTCTCTAGACATGTATGTGTCCGGTATTACCTCTCTGGACATGTATGTGCCCGGTATTACCTCTCTGGGCATGTATGTGTCCGGTATTACCTCTCTGGACGGTAACCAATCCCGGGATTTCCCCTGAGAAGGGATAGAGCAGGGCTGCTGCTGCTAGGGGGCTGGGCCGTTTCCTCCATCCTGATTGGCTGCAATACACAGCAGCAGCCAATCAGGAGGAGGTGGCAGGAGCCTGGGGGTGGAGCCAAAGAGTGGAGGAAAATCAGGTAGCAGAGAGAGGTGAGGCTGTGTCCTGTTCTTATTTGTTGTAGTGTGCTTTCAGCTCAGACTCAATGGGAACACACAATCTGATTGGCTCACGGCTTCTTATGGTATTCTCTGCTTCATTCACAAAATAGAAGAAGACCGGATTACCAATCAGCGCGTGGGAACTTTCTCAAGCGGCCAATTAGAGCTAAGCCGGGTCAGCGGGAAATTTGAAACAGCCAAGAGACATGCGCAAGCCTGCCACATCTCCCCCCAGCTATCCCAATGCCACCCGCTGGGCAGGCAACCCTAGGTCTGGCAGAACAAGTGGCATCCCGGAGGACTGCCATTGATCTCCGGACCTAGTACTCCACTTTTCCCCGCCGACCAAATGTCATTTAAACCTCTGGGCATCCTCTGGTTGCTTTGAAATCTGATGTCCAGCAGACCTACTGGCGCCTATGGGTTTGCACGATGAAGGGAGGGGGGATGAGAGGATGAAGGGGGGGGGATGAAAGGATGAAGGGATGGGGGGATGAAAGGATGAAGGGAGGGGGGGATGAGAGCGGATAAAGGGAGGGAGGTGAGAGAGGATGAAGGGAGGGGGATGAGAGAGAGGATGGAGGTAGGGGGGTGACAGATAATGAGGAGAGGGTGAGAGGGTAAGGGGAGAGAGGATGAGGAGGGGTGCAGTATTGCTCACCATGGACCTGTATGACTGCAGGTCAGTTATTTATAAATGATCTGACCATTACCTAATTTGTTCTAAATTTCACTTTCACATGCACCAATTTGCATCAATTTGCACCATTTCATATTCTATTTCCTAAAAAAATCCTCCGAAGTGCACTCCCTCCCAAGATCCCTTCCCAGATTTTTTACGAAACAGAATATAAATTGGTGAAAAGTTGGATTGAAATGTAGAAAAAATTACATAAGTCAGGTCATTTATAAATAACATTCTTTCTCACCACCGATTCTCGCGTGCGTTGCACCTTTCACCATTGTGTCCAGTATTTTTGGACAAGCCACCTGGCCACCCTATTAGCAGAACAATAAAAAGATAAAATGAACTTCTTCCAGAGTCACATCTTTCAACAACAGTTAAGCAGCCAAGCTAATAACAGAATCAATATATCATCATAAAACAACATAGAACAGGAAAACAACAAACACAATTGTGTCTAGGACCTTGCGAAGAGAATCCACAAACAGACCGCTCAAGCAGAGTCAAACTTTAACTCTTTAGCCGTGAGTATTAAATGCTTGTCTATAATATAGGAGATTATTTCCGAAGGAAAGCGGAATGTCCATTGCGAGCGGATCAATCGTGAAGAGCTGTTCTTTTCTGTACACAAGAATCAGGCGTTCATGTTTCAGCATTTTCAAGCTATTGGCAGTAAAGCACGTCCTCTCTCAGGGACCAGCACTGGGTCATTTTGAAAAGTAAAAGTTTATGGTCGAGGAGGAAGGGAGAAACCTTTCTCTTGTAGGATTTTGAAGTCATTTTTAGTCATTTTTCTATGCCAGCTCAGTGACGTTTTCATGACTGGACATGGGCTGAGCTTTTGAGCGGCGATAAGGCGGCATGTGGTGGCTCAAGATGGAAGTTGTAGTCTGAGTCCGCTGCTGGTAAGGTACATTTAGCATTCAGAATTGGCCTGCTAAGGGAGTTCTTCTCAGGCCTTTAAGCAATGAGTCCACAAACCAGGGAAGCGGAGGACATGTACCAGGGAGAGAGGGAGACACTGACATAGAGTAGTATATCAAAACAATGAAATGGATGAGTACAATCTCCAATGGTTACACTCACAAACCAGTGGAGTAATCTGGGATTTCCAAAACTGTGGCAGATGAGGTGACTGTGTATCACTCGTACCGGTGATCCAGAAAGGAAAAGGCAATGATAGTGCAGACCGTAATAAAACTTTATATCAGCTAATAAAAGCCCCCCAATGACCCTTTGAATTAGAGGCCTACATTAGGTAAAACAATATAGACATTGGTAGTGCTAAATCGGTGGTTCCTACAAGCGAGGCGAGTCAAGTTCTCATCACCCTCGACGGAGCCTCGTCTACCGATGATGTCACTTCCTGGGTCCGGTCCAGTCGCTAGGTAACCAGGGGAACGCTCCTTCTGCACTGCTCCTCTCCTGAGTCTTCGATGGGGCCGTTGCAAACTTGCTCAACACGTTTCTCTGCCAAGCAGCTTCATCAGGATAATCTGGCCCCCACATACAGCTACTGAGCTATAAGTACCCCACCGTAGTCTGGACTCTAATGATTACTAGTTTTGATCATAAAGATGCAGTGCAGAGGACTACTAATCAAATAAGCACTTAATACACATAAACAATTTTATACATAGTAATAAAAACCTAACGATAACACGCAAAAAATACAGAATAAAAAAATGAACATACATCATATAAAAATAACATAAAATAGAATCTATATGCACAAATATATTCTAAAAATATTGAATACATTTAACATAGATAAAATAGAAAAAATCACCCAATGATCCTAACTAAACTAATGGATCCCCATAGTGTATAATATCATATCCTCATAATTGATGGGGGATCCCAATGGAAATATTTATGCAACGAGAGAGAAATAAAAAAAAACAGGCATTAGAAACAGTATAAGGCATAACTTTTTGATATTCACCATCACCAGTGTGCATTTATTATTCCACGTAGTCTGGGAGTTGTGGATAGATATATACTGTATATCTCACACACCTCCATAAGTGAAATCGTGGTGTGTTTGGTCACAAATACTTCCAAATTCAAAAATATGATTATCGTAAAATTGTCTCATATATACACTCATCAATTCCACATTTTATCCAGTACACAGTGGTATCTGGACCAGATAATTCACAATTGATTAGATATATGTCTCAGAAAATACGCGGTGTTAGATGGAGGGAACTCAGTTCTACACAAACAGTCACAGCACACACCTCTTGAGGCGGAGTATGAAAATATCCAAAGAGAGACATCGCTAAATGCCAGTTATACTGGACTCAATATACGTCTATGGAATTTTATAGTGTCAGATATAAGGAGCTATATTAAAGACATATGTTTGAAAAATGCACCACTTAGGAGTGGTATGGAATTAACAGGAAAGGAACATCACCATACAGTTGTGTGAAAAAGAACGTACACCCTCGTTGAATTCTATGGTTTTACATATCAGGACAATAACAATCATCTGTTCCTTAGCAGGTCTAAAAATTACTTAGTACTTGGTTTTTCACACATGGCGTGTAATATGTCATGTGTTGTTGTTCATCTGAGGTTGTATTTACCTAATTTTAAGACTTGCTAAGGAACAGATGATTGTTATTATGTTCTGATATGTAAAACCATAGAATTCAACAAGGGTGTACTTTCTTTTTCACACAACTATAATGTATATTAATAGAGAGCAAGGATAGAAAGACCCCCAGTTCATTATCAACGTTTAGTCCCCGAGGGACAAGAGTTTTCAATTTATGTATCCAGAAGGTCTCCCTTCTGGATAAATATTGGTCCCTATCCTCTCCAATCTGGATAATCACAAGACTACCATACCAGTACCTCAACACCACACGACCCATAGGCTGGAAAGTGGACTCCAAAGAAAACGTGGTCGAACCAGGTAGCGCAAGATCTCAAACCGCTCCACTTCGCAGTAGCCGGAGCCCAAAAAGCCGCCCTAAATCGAGATCAATGGCGCAGAATCACCAGAGACGCATTGTACATCCTGCCACTGGCCTCCACAACGTATCGCTCCTTACCTTTCTAAAAGATGAAGCAATGTCGTTTACAGAGCATATACCATATACCCTCCTCTCCAATGAGGGACAATATGTTCAATTGCAAAAAATTTTAGGCCTTTAGGTCCGCCTGATGGTGCATCATAAAATGTTTAGAAACATTGTTTAGAGTTGGCATTTTCCTTCTGATGTTACCTAGGTGCTCTAGCATCCTAACCTTTACAGGTCTGTTTTTTTTGCCCACATATTGGAGACCACGTAATCTGTCTGGCAAGTAATTCATTTCTCAATTTTAAAGCTCGCTTTCGTAACATTAGAGACCAAATTAAATTTGTCTTGTGCTCTATGCTGACATGCTTCACAAGTCGGACAGCCAAAGAACGCTTTTGTTTGGGCTAGCCCGTTATTCCTAGGCTCCTTGATAATCGATAGAGCACTTGGAGCAGCTAATCTCTTTTTAATATTATTTGCTCTCTGAAATGTTACATTACGTTTTTCCGGCACCACATCCTTCAGCAATGGATCATTTCTGACAATATGCCGGGGTTTGCATATGATATTTTTTTCACCATCTCGATTTTATAATTTTATATTGAAGTTTTGATATACTGTACTACTCTATGTCCATTTCTCCCTCTCTCCCTGGTACATGTCCTCCGCTCCCCTGGTTTGTGGACTCTAGCTTATTTGGACATTTGGAACATATCTGGTTCAGGGTCAGAGTGGAGGAGTACATATTTTTAACATACTTCATTGTATTCACTTGTATGGACATTATTTATTATTGTTTCACTATATGACACATAGTGTCACTTGCTGGGTTGTTCTCATTTATTGACACATCCTTATTTTTGGCACGTGAGTCCTGCATTAGGATTTCCATTTAATCACACATTACATCCACGTTTGAGCGCCACTCTCTGATTTTTTTTTTTTGTGCACTATAGTTAGGCCTTTAAGCAATGGCTGGTTGACCATTACATCTGGCATCGGCAACGTTATGCGTCGCCAGAAGCCGCCAAAGAGAAGGTAAGAGACATATAGAGGCCTCACGCGCTCGCGTTGTCATGGTGACATGGCAACGGAAGCCACCGAAGAGAAGGTAAGAGACATACAGAGGCCTTGCGCGTTCCCCCGGCATTTTATTTAAATGGTGTGGGGAAGAGCGCGCGGCCTCTGTAAGCGCCGCACCCCCTTGCCCCCAGTTTGCTCACCCCTGATATAAGGTAAGCCAGAGACATTCATGTTGCTAGGTCTTGTCTCTTGTCCTGACGCTGTGTATTGATGATCTGCAGCATTGCCACCCTGGGGTATTCATGATGGAGTTGAACTGTGGCAGTGGCTGTTCTTGACCATGTTTTGCAGGCACGGTCACTTGTTGAATGGAGATGCCCATTATTTCAGCAAGTTCTCTTTTCAGTGTAGATAAGCTTTGATTAATATTTTGTTCAATAATTTGTACCATCTGTACCATCAGCAGGGTTGCCACCACTCCGGGTTTGACTCGGACACGTATCGGCCACGTATCTCCGGGCCATGGGTTTTCTTGAAAAATCTCCGGGCAGCGGCATCTTCCAGCATCTCCCCCTGCAAATCCCGTCAACATGGCTGCGAGGCGTCAAATAGTGCAACTTGGCGCCGTGATGTCACTTTGTCATGGCAACGCGGGCCATTTGCTTTCTGAAGCACCAGCCTGGTCTGCGTGCATATATCATCCATTTTAGCCGGCAAGGCAGACATTGCAGTGAGAATCTCTGGTCTCTGAGCCATGATGCAACGGCTGGCAGGCAGATTACTTCCACACTACTCCGGGCTCACCCAAAGCTCTGTCCACAGCTAGTAGGTCCCACAGCACATGCACCAGAACTTACAGCAGATGGGATAGAGCAGGTAAGGATCACCAGAGCCGGCTGGCCACTCGCAGAGACAGTTTACGTAATAAGCAGGCCCTGAGCATGTGCTTCCCTGAAACTGCTACTGGGGCCACGAGGCAGGCCTCCGAATTTCTTTTAAGTATTGACTTCTGGGGGGAAAGACCGAGCAGATTAATAATGGTCTCCGTAAAGCAGGCTGATGGTACACTCCCTAACGGCACCTTTTAATCTGCCCTTTTGCTGTAGTATAACAGCGATGTCTGTGGATTGGTAGTAGGCCGAACAAATACTCCGGAGAAATGCAGCCATCTTAGAGCTCTACCTCCCGGAAGTGAGTCTGCTGTTTTTAAAGGAGCAATCCAAGCCATTGTCACGGTAGCTTGTGACAAGTTGTAATTTACACCAAAACTATATATAAATATATATATATACCTGGGTTTGAACTGGGACGAGACTTAAGATATAATAAAGTGATTTTATTCCTTGATAAAGGTGAACACACAATAATGTACAAATAACAGGCAAAATATAGACACTTACTTAAAGATTATGGCAAGAAAGCCAGCAGGATTACAGACTGGCCACTTCTCCCATAGTTCAGTTGACATCACAGCAAAACAGGCAGGATACATGCATGCATGAAGATCATTTGCATCAAGAACAATGAAGAACTTTGCATGAACATCATGAACAACAATGGGTAAAGGGTGGTTCTGACTTATATATCATTTTAACCCCCTCTTTCCCAGATATGGCGCCGTGCCGTCTAGCAAAAGTCCCTTTGAAGCTTTTGAAGCTCATTTTGGACTTCCAGCTTGGGGTAGCCCCCCCATCAATAAACCCTTTGAAGCAGGGTGGACATTTGTCATGTTCACTCCTGCAGGAAACCTTGGTGTGTAAGTGTGAGTTACCACGTTTACAGAAAACATCCTCTTCCCTGCTCATTATCATAACAGGGGGGGTTGCAGTCTTTCAGAACTCAACCAAAATTTCATATTTACTGCAAATCATTGCATAACTTCCGTTCCGTAATACACACAGTCAGGTGAGATATATTAATACCATCCTTGACACCTGACGCTCGCAGAGAGACCCTACATTACAGTGTAATATGAAAATTAATAGAGATATTAATATCTGGCATTTAGCAGCAGGTACATATACAGTGTTTGGACTTCCAAAGATATGCTAAATCCCACGAATACAAATATGTAATTCTTATCCTTTTCAGCCAAGGACATCTCATAGTATTCTTATATTTAATAAGGTCACCCATTCAGATATCCTGTTTGGGGTAGCCCACCCCTACCCCCATCAATAAAACCTTTTGAAGTAGGCTTGTAGCTTTTCGCATAATCAACTAGGTAATTACAGGCATACCCCGCATTAACGTACGCAATGGGACCGGAGCATGTATGTAAAACGAAAATGTACTTAAAGTGAAACACTACCTTTGTCCCACTTATTGATGCATGTACTGTACTGCAATCATCATATACGTGCATAACTGATGTAAATAACGCATGTGTAACAGGCTCTATAGTCTCCCCACTTGCGCACAGCTTCCGTACAGGTAGGGTGCCGGTATTGCTGTTCAGGAGGTGCTGACAGGCACATGCGCGAGCTGCCGTTTGCCTATTGAGCGATATGTACTTACTCGCGAGTATACTTAAAGTGAGTGTCCTTAAACCGGGGTATGCCTGTACCTGTTGATCCTTCCTGGGTCTTGCATAAACAATTAGGGCATTACCTTTTGCTCACTGGTGCTATGTGTCACACCTAAGCCCAGACCTTCTTAATCAGAGGCCTTTGTTAGTGTGAGTTATAATGTTCACAATACACACTAGCTGCCTGCAAACCGGTATTAACATACTGTACACTAAAAAAAAAACCTTCTGCTTTTCACATTCAACTTCAATTAAGCCTTTTGAAGTCCAGATTCTCTGAAAAGACACAATACCGGGGTATTTTCTTAAGCTGTAGCTTATTAACCCCTTAAGTCCCAGTGTGTGTGTTATGCAGACACTGATTAACCAGACATTACAATGGAACAGGGGAAAATACATTTTCATGTTATAACAAGGGTTAAATCACATTTCTGGGCCTCAGCCCAGTTAACCCCTTGTCTCCCTGGTGAGGTTAGAGGGGGGCCCTTGGGGGGTAACCCCGTTAATCCCGGGCCAAACCCTCACTACCGTCACAGCCATGTATTTTTTTTCTACCAAAGGTTTGAAGCAGGGGGTCTCTGGAGCTGAACCCCATTAATTTCAGCTCTGGGGACACCCTGCTTCTTGAGGTACCTACAGTATCTCCAAAGGGGATGCCAATATCTCTGTGATTTTCAAAGCTCCCACGTCACGCTGGACATTAGGAAGCCGCACAAGATGATGTCACGTCTTCCTGTTGGCTCGCAGAGTGCGTGAGCTTTGAAAGGTGGCCATTACATGATCTCTGTTAGCCGAGCAGAGCACCCCCTACGGAGGTAAGTATCTGGAAGCAAGAGGTCCCCTGGGCTGAAATTAATGGGGTTCAGCCCCGGAAACCCCCTGCTTCACTCCTGTAATATATATTGTTTTTAAATTCAAAATAAATTTGCCAAATTGGATTGGCGCTTTTAATACTGGAAAAACAACTGGCTTCTCTTTCCTCTCCGCTCTGTAGGACGGCTGGGGTTGGGTAATCAAGAGTCCCATAATTCCCCTCAGCAGGTAGCCATCCCGTTGGAGTACGAAGCTCAGAGAGTCGTGTGCGGCATCGACAGCTCTATGGTTCTTACAGTGGGAAATCAGATTCTGTCCTGTGGGAGTAACAGGTGAGCGGGACTGTAACCGCTTCAGCACGAGGTGACTTTCCTGGCTCATAGTTTTGCAGACTGCAGTTGAATCAAGCGGCAGATATCTTTGTTCTCGTGCATGCAAAGCCCAGAAGTCATCAAAGTGCGATTTGCTGTTTCACGACCGAGTAGGCGATATCCACCATTAACTTTCATGTCCGAATCAGGCACGGTGCAGCAGATCGCACTTTGATGACTTCCGGGCAAAAACTCATAGTAAGATCAGTACTGGCCACCAAGGCAGCATGGGGACATGGAAAGTATTTATTGTCTAGGTCAATCTTCCAGTTGCAAAGCTTGGTAAAAAGCCAAGAAGTGGCATGGGTGATGTGGACCTGCATTATTCAGTGACACCTAGGCTGAGAAGTAAGCAAAGGGTTATTAGGTATACCAGGGCTTTATGCAGAAAGCCACTCCTTTAAAGGTTCAGTTTACTTAACAACCGTGGATGCATGAATGTGGATGCATGAAATCCCAGCGTTCAACTTTGAATGCACTCAAATGGGCAGTGAAAATGAAATGTAAGTTTTAATATGTCTCAAGATAAAAAAAGAAGAAAATTAGGTGTAAGAAATAAAATACAACTGTTGGTCACTAGAGAATCCTATTGGGAGTTCCTGTTAAACAGCTGGACCTCTCCAGGCCACTAGATGCTGGATTGCGGCGTGTTGGAATGAACAAACCGTGCCAGACCTTGATATTATAAAACGGGGTTTGATATATATTAACAATGGAGAGAATAGCAGCCTGTGAGTCCCAAAGATTTTGCAGGATCTGGGAACCCTGGCTGACATGCCAGGGCCGGATATGACCTTCATCAGGATCTGGGTCTCCACACACATGGCGGAGCGTGGACCAATGTTCGAGTCCTCCCTCAATACACCTAGTCTGAGCCATCATAGGGGGGGTTGGGGGCTAGTGCCCCTTCTACATATAAATGTTTTCTGATCTGGCCCCTTTGGAGACCTAGTTGAAGAGCCCAAATGTAGATTCTAGTATCATACTATTTTTGTTCTGCTATACAGATAGTGCAGTGATTCCCAACCTTTTTTGTTTGGAGGAACCCTTGAAGAATTTTGAAAAATCTCGGGGAACCCCTATCTGGCTGACACATATTAGGCCGCGTTTATAGTGCCGGCAACGTCGCGTCAAAACAAACGTATTGACGCCGTCACGTGCGCTTATAGTTGGAGCGACAGGACGGCGCGGCGGCTTGGTCACGTCAATTTGATTTTTGTAGCAACCGCAGCCTGACGTCAGCGTCGCCGGCACTATAAGCGCGGTCTTAGGTTAATTTCACCCCTCACGAACCCCCTCTATTTCCCACCCTCTACCCATGTATTTCTCTCCCCACCGTCTCACTCACTCTCCTCCCCTCCCGCCTCGCATGTATTTATCTCCCCTGCGTCTCACTCTTACTCCCTCTCCTCTCACTCGCTCCTGCCTTCCGTCAATTACCCCACTATCACTCAATCCCCCCCACAAAATACAAACCAAAAAACCCCACCCCTCTAAATACATGTAACCCCACCCCGCAATACATAATAAAAATACCCCGCCAATAAATTTTTAAAAGACCCCCACCGCCTCAATACATTTTTAAAAAAGACACCCAATTCATTTTTAAAAGACCCCCCAATACATTTTTAAAAAGACCCCCCCAATATATATATATATATATATATATATATATATATATATAATCAAAAAATAAATAAATAGATGATACCGTTGTGTGGCTAACGAAATGCTTTTATTTGTGCGAGCTTTCGAGATACACTGATCTCTTCTTCCGGCGATGTTACAATGAATGAAGCAAGCAAAAGGTATACAGGCATACCCCACATTAACTTACGCAATGGGACCGGAGCATGTATGTAAAGCGAAAATGTACTAAAAGTGAAGCACTACCTTTTTCCCACTTATCGATGCATGTACTGTACTGCAATAGTCATATACGTGCATAACTGATGTAAATAACACGTGTAACAGGCTCTATAGTCTCCCCGCTTGCACACAGCTTCGGTACTGGTAGGGAGCCGGTACTGCTGTTCAGGACGTGCTGACAGGCGCATGCGCGAGCTGCCGTTTGCCTATTGAACGATATGTACTTACTCACGAGTGTACTTAAAGTGAGTGTCCTTAAACCGGGGTATGCCTGTACTTAACAACAGTGCCTATTGGAATGTTATTTGTGCTGGTCCTTCCCCCGGTGTGGATGTGTTTTATGGCTAGAGGTGTCAAAAGGTTGCTGAAAGCAAGTGATGTAAGAGTGTGTGTGTGTGTATCTGTGTGAATATAAATTAATGGAGAGCCCACAGTCAATACGTTCCACCGGACCATCAACCTCAAACTCACCCATTCCCCGGATGAAGTACATTTCCTAGACACCACCATTACTATAAAAAACAACCAACTACAGACTTCTGTATACCGCAAACCTACAGACAGAGCCAGCTATTTGAGGGACAACAGCTTTCACCCGACACACACCAAACATGCAACCATCTACAGTCAAGCCATACGATACAACCGGATATGCTCCGACACAGCAGACAGAGACCAGCGGATTAAAGCCTTGAGATCAGACTTTATAAACCGTGGATATAACCACAGAATTGTAGACCAGCAAATTCACAAAGCCACCAGAATACCAAAAAGTGATATCCTTGAATACAAACAGAAGGAGACAAGCGACAGGGTACCTTTGGTGGTCACATATAACCCACACCTAGGAGCCCTACGCAAGATCGCCAGGAAACTACAACCCATCCTCCAGGAAGATACAAGACTGCAACTGGTCTTCCCTGAAGCACCCTTATTATCATACAGACAACCCCATAATCTCAAGAATATTATGGTGAGGAGTAAAGTATTCAGCAGTACAACTGAATGCGGGACAAAACCATGCCAGGACCCCCCTGCATGTCCCATCTCCCTCACATCACCCCCCCTGCATGTCCCTCACATCACCCCCCCTGCATGTCCCTCACATCACCCCCCCTGCATGTCCCTCACATCACCCCCCCTGCATGTCCCTCACATCACCCCCCCTGCATGTCCCTCACATCACCCACCCTGCATGTCCCTCACATCACCCACCCTGCATTTCACATCACCCCCCCCTGCATGTCCCATCTCCCTCACATCACCCCCCCCTGCATGTCCCATCTCCCTCACATCACCCCCCCTGCATGTCCCTCACATCACCCCCCCCCCTGCATGTTCCATCTCCCTCACATCACCCCCCCCTGCATGTCCCATCTCCCTCTCTTCCCCACCTCAAGTGGCGGCGTGCAGGTTGCGGGTGGGTGGGCAGGTTGCGGCAGTAGGCGGCGGTGTGCAGGTTGCGGGCGGGCGTGCAGGTAGCGGGCGGGTAGTAGGCGGCGGCACGCGCATGCGTTTCTTGGGGGTAGAGGGATTGGGTGATGGGGTAGTAGCCCCAAGGATGGGCGTTTAGGCCTTCCGGGGGTTAGCGGGACTGGTTAACCGCTTCATTACCATAGCGGTTCCCACTGCTATGGTAGTGAAGGAGTTAACTCCTCCCGCAACCTTCCAGGCAGGCCGAAGCACCCACCCTGGGACTATTACCCCCTTCATCCACCTCCTCTGCCCCAAGAAACAGGCTATTGAGGTTTAACCCCTTCATTGCCTTGGCGGCTAGCCGCTAAGGTAATGAAGCTGTTTTAATATAAATTTTAATACCAATGTAGATAAGCAGGGGGTCTCCGGAGCAGAACCGTGTTGATTTCAGATCCGGGGACCCCCTGCCTCTCGAGATACTGGCCCCGTTATGGGGTGCCGGTATCTCCTATGCATTTTATTCCCGCGGTCACGTGACGCAAGACATTTAAATGCATAGGAGATACCGGCACCCCATAACGGGACCTGTATCTCGGGAAGCAGGGGGTCCCCAGACCTGAAATCAATGTGGTTCTGCTCCGGAGACCCCCTCCTCGTCTACACTAGTATTAAAATGTATATTAAAATCTTGCTATCGTTGGCAAGCTATGCGCAGGGAGAGGCGGCTCTCTGCAGCTGGAACAAATCGCAGAGTAAGCCCTTTTGAGGTAGGCGATCATCTCGCCGCCGGCTGCTCTCCCGTTTCGGGAATTTTGCTATCACAGGTAATCCAGGGTTTCTGAATACCATAATACCAACGCTCAAAAAACTGGTGAATTAAACGGCCCGCTGATTTTTCTTTTTTTTTATGAAGACTTATAGAATAGGCCCCTAAGTCTCTAATAACCACAGCCCGGAACCTCAATAAGTCACATAACATGAAGCTACTAGCTATGTTATTAAGTGTACTGTTGAAATGTAAACAAATGAAAACACTTTACAATGTCATAAATCACTCTTCTGGAACTAGTTTTGTAGCTGAAGCTTTACATGGTGTAGAAGACTGATTCATCTGTATACCAGTTAATCAGTAACACTATAGCAGCAATTACCTTGTTGATTATTAGCCTTTCCCCAGTATTCACCATCTGCATTTCAGTGAGCTTTGGCATTGTTAAAATAATAAAGTTCATCATTGTAATTGATGGCAAATTATTTCTAAAGTGCATTGTATACCTGCCTCCGTGCAAGTGTGTATATACACAATAACTTCACAAACACAGAGCCGGGTACGCCATCATTTCAGATTAAAACAGAAATGTGACTTTTATTGCTGCTATCAACGTTTTCTGTGTATAGCTACACCTTCATCCGGACCCTGACCGTGGCCTAAAGGTTGAAGTTATCTTGTATATGCGCCGTAGCAGAATCTGCTCTAACTGAGCACCCAACAGTACAATGGACAAGGAGTGCATCCCCACTTCTTTTCCTCAGTGTATATATTATTATTCGCGTTTATTTGTAAAACGCCAACATATTCTGTAGCTCGGTACAATGGAGGTATAAACTTATTAAGGCATACCCCACATTAACGTATGCAATGGGTCCAGAGCATGTATGTAAAGCGAAAATGTACTTAGTGAAGCACTACCTTTTTCCCACTTATCGATGCTTGTACTGTACTGCAATCGTCATATACGTGCATAACTGATGTAAATAACGCATTTGTAACAGGCTCTATAGTCTCCCCGCTTGCGCACAGCTTCGGTACAGGTAGGGAGCCGGTATTGCTGTTCAGGGCGTGCTGACAGGCGCATGCGCGAGCTGCCATTTGTCTATTGGGTGATATGTCCTTACTCGTGAGTGTCCTTAAATCGGGGTATGCCTGTATACATACAGATGAGCACAGATACAAAGAGGTAATGAGGGCCCTGCTTGTGGGTTCACAATCTAGAAGGAATGAGGGACAATGTAGAAACGAGAAGATAAAGTGGTTGCTCATTGTGGGATGGAGTATATCTCAAGTTGGAATATGGACCAGCCCGACGGCTAATACCATTAAGGTTTTGGTGGGGGGGGGGGGGGGAATGTTGCATAGGGTGAAGATTGGTCCAGCCGCAACAGCTGGTCCCAATGGGGATGGAGGGTTAACATCACATACTGTAGCATATACACACATCGCTATCTGAGACTGTTTGTTTCTTTCCCTGACTTGTGTGAGAAAATCTAGGATTATATTGATACAAACACGTTTTAATTCCGTCCCTCCACTCTATGCCTAAGCCGTCACCACTTTGACTTTGTGAAAGCCCGACATACGTTTTGCTTCGTCAGGGATCCATCCGGAAGGACAGACTTCAAATGCTAGATGGGATGTTTCGCTGTTTTTACCAATACTATCCTTGATTATCTAGCACAAAGCATAGAAGGAACCCGTCTCAGCCAGCCAATGTGTATATATGCCACGGTATCTGATACTAGCTGTAATATCGGTGGGCTGTGTGCATATAGTTACACTGAGGCAGCTATCTAATACACTTTAAAATTAATTTGCCTTCAATGTGAACTTTATTATTTTAACAATACCATGGTTGACTGAATCGTTAAAATGCAGATCTATCCAATATTAATGCAGAGGAAAGGCTAAATTCAACAATCAACATAGGAACGGTATATTCGATATACAAATAGTGAGAATTGTAATGCTATAGTGTTACTGCTGAACTGAAATACATATTAATCAGTCTTCAACACCATGTAAAGCTTCTGTTACAAAACTAACTTCAGAAGAGCGATTTATGACATTGTAAAGTGCTTACATTTGTTTACACTTCAACAGTACATAGCTAGTAGGTTCATGTTATGTGACTTACTGAGGTGCCTGTCTGTGGTCATTAGAGACTTTATAAACGATCTGTATATCAGCACTAAAATAATATACTAGCATCTGCATACTATTTCTCCACTCCTTGTGGAGAATATGTTTTGACAGCAACTCCCTACAGGATTCTCTATAAAACAAGAGTTTTATTTTACGTCTTACACTGTAATATCTTCTTTTTACCTTGAGACCTATATTAAAAGTTTGTTTTTATTTTGACTGCCCATTTGAGTGCATTCGAAGTTGAACACTGCGATTTTTTTTACATCCATATGTGTTTATTTTGTTCTCTGTAGCGCACCCCTGGGTCTCTCGGGGTTTGTAGGGGTTTATATAATAAACATGTACAACTAGCTATGAGCAGTCCTCTATCCTTACATTAGGTTTGTTTATTTAACACCACAATTAATTATTGGTATTGAAGTAAATCATTTTGGCGTCTTCTGTACCACTATTAAAGAGGCAATCCAAGGTGGCAAATGTTTATATAGGGTTGAAGCAGGGGGTCTCCGGAGCTGAACCCCATTAATTTCAGCTCCGGGGCCCCACTGCTTCCGGAGATACTTATCTGCGAATTAGGTGCCGGTAGCCGCTCTCCTCGGCTACCAGTGTTCACAATATGTCCTCTGTTCAGAAATCTCGGGCCCTGCGGACCAATAGGAAGCCGTGATGTCATCGGTGCGGATTCCTATTGACACGGGAGCTTCAAACTTGAAATCCCTGCTTGCTGAGCCAGAGCGGCTACCGGCACTTACTTTGGAGGTAAGTATCTCCGGAAGTAGGGGGTTCCCGGAGCTGAAGTTAATGGGGTTCAGCTTCCTAGAACCCCTGCTTCAATTATATATAGATTTTTTTTTAAATTTGCCGCTTGGATTGCTCCTTTTAAAGTACATATTGTTGTCTAAGCGCGACTTCTCCTTTTGCTCCTGAGCTATCACACTGGTCTTGGCAGGTTTAACAAACTGGGCATGGATCACATCTCTGCTGGGAATGAGCCCCCCCAGGAGGATCAAGTGGAAGAGGCCTACACCTTCACTCCCGTCCAATCGGCTCCTCTGAATCTAGAGCCCATCCTATCCGCAGATGTGGGGACCTCCCATTCTGCTGCAGTGACAGGTGAGGAAAATGAAAGAAACACTAAAGCGGCTGGCAAAACAGTGGAGAAGATATATAGCGAGAGATGGAAGATGAGGTAGAGAGGGGAGAGATATATTGTATGCAGAAATGTGTAGAGAAGGTGAGACAACCCCTAGTGTTCACAATAGGCTTTACTGTTCCTAATCAGGCAGACAGTTGAATGACTAACACCACTATGCTTTTGTGAATAACGAAGACCATTCTGTACTCATTTTTACTTTACTGAAGCTAACATCTCTGTTGACACACACTGATGTTTTAGCAAACATACACAGATGTGGTGGAGGGGAGATTAATGAGGTATTGCTGCTCACATGAGCAGAAGAGCCCAGTATATGTCCCTCTGTCTCTTCACTTTGCTGCTTGGCTTCTCCTCTCTTTTTAGCGCTGGGTCAGTGTTACATCTTTGGCAGTAACCAACATGGTCAGCTGGGTACCAGCGCTCACCGACACAGCCGTGTGCCCTATCTCGTGAGCGCGCCACAAGGCTTAAAGGTGACAATGGTGGCGTGTGGGGATGCCTTTACTGTTGCCGTTGGCGCAGGTGAGACAAAGTTTGGTGTTGGTGTGTGTTATACAGTTATGTGCAGAGCATAAATATTGTATGACTGTCGTGGATCTCACAGTTCAGATCTCTTCATGTCCATGAATGCCAAAAACATAATCAGAATGGCAACAGCCTTTGGCTTCATTGGGATAGCGTTTAATTATCCCGATAGATGTTAACATCTATCAAACCTATTGAATGTGTAAATCTATATGGCTTGTCACTTTCAGCAAATGTTTCGGTGAATCCACAGATTCTCAAAACATTGCTGTGCTGCTGCAAAAGTTAATAAATTCCATTCTATATTTTAAATAGGGTTTTGTTTGCTATTGTATTGTATTGTATGTCTTTATTTATATAGCGCCATTAATTTACATAGCGCTTCACAGTAGTAATACATGTGGTAATCAAATAAATAACAGATAATATAAATAACAGATCATGGGAATAAGTGCTTTAGACATAAAAGTAACGTTAAGGAAGAGGAGTCCCTGCCCCGAGGAGCTTACAGTCTAATTGGTAGGTAGGGAGAACGTACAGAGACAGTAGGAGGGAGTTCTGGTAAGTGCGTCTGCAGGGGGCCAAACTTTATGTATCATGTATTCAGAATATCCACAGTGCTATTCATATGCTTCTTTAAGCAAGTGTGTCTTAAGGTGGGTCTTAAAGGTGGATAGAGAGGGTGCTAGTCGGGTACTGAGGGGAAGGGCATTCCAGAGGTGTGGGGCAGTCAGTGAAAAGGGTTTAAGGCGGGAGAGGGCTTTAGATACAAAGGGGGTAGAAAGAAGACATCCTTGAGAAGAACGCAAGAGTCTGGATGGTGCATAACGAGAAATTAGGGCTGAGATGTAAGGAGGGGCAGAAGAGTGTAAAGCTTAAAAAGTGAGGAGAAGAATAGAGTGTGAGATGCGGGATTTGATCGGAAGCCAGGAGAGGGATTTCATGAGGGGAGATGCTGAGACAGATCTAGGAAAGAGTAGAGTGATTCTGGCAGCAGCATTTAGGATAGATTGTAGGGGAGACAGGTGAGAGGCAGGAAGGACGGACAGCAGGAGGTTACAGTAATCAAGACGGGAGAGAATGAGGGCCTGAGTCGACATTTTAGCAGTCGAGCAACAGAGGGAAGGGCGTATCTTAGTTATATTGCGGAGGAAAAAGCGACAAGTTTTAGAAATGTTTTGAATGTAAGGGGCGAATGTGAGAGAGGAGTCGAGTGTGACCCCTAGGCAGCGTGCTTGGGCTACTGGGTAAATGATCGTAGTTCCAACAGTAATGTGGAAGGAGGTAGTAGGGCCAGGTTTGGGAGGAAGTATGAGGAGCTCTGTTTTAGCCATGTTGAGTTTAAGGCGGCGGAAGGCCATCCAGGATGATATAGCAGAGAGACATTCAGAAACTTTGGTTTGTACAGCAGGTGTAAGGTCGGGTGTTGAAAAGTATATTTGTGTGTCGTCAGCATAGAGGTGATAATTAAACCCAAAAGTTGTTATTAGGTCACCTAGAGAGAGTGTGTACAGAGAAAAGAGAAGAGGTCCCAGGACAGAGCCCTGGTGTACCCCCACAGAGAGATCAATAGAGGAGGAGGAAGTGTTAGCAGAAGAGACACTGAAAGTACGATGGGAGAGGTAGGATGAGATCCAGGATAGAGCTTTTTTCCGAATACCAAGAGTATGGAGAATATGAAGGAGAAGAGGGTGGTCCACGGTGTCAAATGCTGCAGAGAGGTCGAGTAATATGAGCAGAGTGTAATGACCTTTGTCTTTGGCAGCATGGAGGTCGTCAGTTATTTTAGTGAGGGCTGTTTCAGTGGAGTGAGCAGTGCGGAAGCCTGATTGTAGAGGGTCTAGGAGAGAATAGGTGTTGAGAAAATGGAGCAATCGAGAGAATACAAGACGTTCAAGGAGTTTAGAGGCAAAAGGCAGGAGGGAGGCAGGTCGATAGTTAGAAAGACAGGTAGGGTCAAGCTTGCTATTTTTGAGTAATGGTATGACTGTTGCATGTTTGAAGGAGGATGGAAAGGTTCCAGAGCAGAGGGAGGAGGTAAAAATGTGTGTGAGCGTAGGGATTATAGTAGGAGCAAGAGGTTTTAGGAGATGGAAGGGAATGGGGTCAAGAGGGCAAGTGGTAGAGGGAGAAGAGGCGATCAACAGAGACACATCCTCCTCTGAGACAGTGGAAAAAGAGTCAAGGAAGGCAGGAGAAGAGTTAGGTAGAGGTGTAGGATGGGGAGAATACAGAGGGGATGTCCTGACGTATGAATTCTACCTTATTTTTATTGAAATAGTCGGCAAAGTCAGGCAGCAGAGGGTGGTCTGAGTAGGGAGTCAGGCAGAGAAGAGTCGGCGTGGGTTAGACTTGTGAGTGTTGATTAGTGAAGAGAGATAGGTTTGTTTAGCTGGAGAGAGGGCAGAGTTGAAACAGGATAGCATAAATTTGTAGTGAAGGAAGTCTGCGAGAGTGTGAGATTTCCTCCAGAGGCGTTCAGAGAAACGAGTGGAGGAACGCAGCATGCGCGTGTGGAAATTTAGCCAGGGTCTGGGGTTAGAAGGGCGAGAACGGCAGAGAGAAAGCGAGACATGTAGATCAAGAGAGGATAGGGCGGAGTTGTAGTTCCTGACCAGGTTGTCAGGGTCTGGAGCAGAGCTGAGGGAGGAGCGTAAAGTGGAATCAAAAGCTGGTAGGTTAATAGAGCGCAGGTTTCTGCAGAAACGAGGGGCAGATTGAGGTGGAGAAGGGGAGAAGTGAGAGAAAATGAGATGAGGTGATGGTCAGAGAGAGGAAGGGGGGAAATGGAGAAATCAAGAGAGCGAAAAGTTTTTAGTGAAAACCGGATCAAGGTAGTGGCCATCCTTGTGGGTGCTGGCTGCAGTACACTGTTGAAGGCCAAAAGAAGGGGTTAGCAGTGTTTCCCAAACTGTGCGCGCCGCGGCTTGGCTGGAGGGGCGCCGCGATCAGGGCCGCCAGCAGCGGGAAACAAGGGCTGCTACAGTAGTTAACTTAAAAAAAAAAAAAAAAACCTCCGAGGAGAAACAGAGGAGCGGTCACGTGACCTCTCCCATCCAATGGGGCTGCAGCCTGCCCGGCATTGCAACTACAGAGCCACCAGACAGAGGCAGCATCAAGGTCCAAGGTGGGTGGTGCAAGGTCCAAGGTGGGTGATGCAAGGTGTGTGTGTGTGTGTGTGTGTGTGTGTGTGTGTGTGTGTGTGTGTGTGTGTGTGTGTGTGTGTGTGTGAAAAACGGGCTGCAGTGTGTGTGTGTGTGTGTGTAAAACGGGCTGCAGGGTGTGTGTGTGTGTGTGTGTGTGTGTGTGTGTGTGTGTGTGTGTGTGTGTGTGTGTGTGTGTGTGTGTGTGTGTGTGTGTGTGTGAAAAACGGGCTGCAGGGTGTGTGTGTGTGTGTGTGTGTGTGTGTGTGTGTGTGTGTGTGTGTGTGTGTGTGTAAAACGGGCTGCAGGGTGTGTGTGTGTGTGTGTGTGTGTGTGTGAGAAAAACGGGCTGCAGTGTGTGTGTGTGTGTGTGTGTGTGTGTGTGTGTGTGTGTGTGTGTGTGTGTGTGTGTGTGTGTGTGTGTGTGTGTGTGTGTGAAAAACGGGCTGCAGGGGGTGTGGGGGTGTGAGAAAAACGGGCTGCAGGGTGTGTGTGTGTGTGTGTGTGTGTGTGTGTGTGTGTGTGTGTGTGTGTGTGTGTGTGTGTGTGTGTGTGTGTGTGTGTGTGTGTGTGTGTGAAAAATGGGCTGCAGGGGGGTGTGTGTGTGTGTGTATATATATCTATATCTATATATATATATGTATGTGTGGTGTATATATGGATGTGTGGTGTGTGCGTGTGAATATATTTATCAAAGTTGCACAATGTTAATAAATAATTTATTCTCACATGTCTTTTTTTTTTAATTTTTAAAATATTATATAATATACACACACACACACACTGACACACTGACACACACACTGACACACACACACTGACACACACACACTGACACACACACACTGACAGCTACCAAGTGACACACACACACAGTGATACCCTCCTCCCAAGCGTGCTTGCTGTCTCCTCTGCCAGGACAGCAAAAAGCTCCTGGTAGAGCGAGCGGCAGCAAGCAAGAGCGAGCAGCAGCACCTAAGCGCTTATTATGTCCCAGGCCGGAGGAACTATAGCCGCGCTGATTACAGATGCAGGGGCTTTGTGCATCTGTTCAGCTCGGCTCAGCGACGCTGAGAGAGGGAGGCCCGGCGCGCACGCTGGAGGAGCAGCACCGGGAGACAGATGTCTCCCAGCAGCACTGCAGCCTCACACCCTTCCCCTCCCTCCCCGCAGCACACCGGCCCTCCCTCGCTGCAGCACACCGGAACTCCCTCCCCGCAGCACACCGGCCCTCCCTCCCCGCAGCACACCGGCCCTCCCTCCCCGCAGCACACCGGACCTCCCTCCCCGCAGCACACCGGACCTCCCTCGCCGCAGCACACCGGCCCTCCCTCACCGCAGCACACCAGCCCTCCCTCCCCGCAGCACACCGGTCCTCCCTCCCCGCAGCACACTGGCCCTCCCTCCCCCACGTGCCACAGGCCCCCGCAGCACTGACCTCCCCCGTGCAGAGACCGGGCCGTTCAGCCATACCCTCCCCCACCCCCCTGTATCTGTGTGTATTTATTTGTGTGTGTGTATCTGCATCGGTGTGTGTGTATCTGTGTGTGTGTGTGTGTGTATTTATTTGTGTGTGTATTTATTTGTGTGTGTGTGTGTATTTATTTGTGTGTGTGTTTTTGTGTGTGTGTGTGTGTGTGTGTGTGTATTTATTTGTGTGTGTGTGTCTGTGTGCAGGGAGCTGCCTGCACGGATCTCATGCCTTTCCTCCCTCCCTGAGAGAGAGTGTGAGAGAGAGAGTGTGTCTCTGAGAGAGTGAGAGAGTGTCTGTCTGAGAGAGGTAGAGTGTCTGTCTGAGAGAGTGAGAGTGTCTGTCTGAGAGTGAGAGTGTCTGTCTGTGAGAGAGAGTGTCCATCTGTCTGTGAGAGAGAGAGAGACAGTGAGGTCAGAGAGAGAGAGAGTGAGGTCAGAGAGAGAGAGAGAGTGAGGTCAGAGAGAGAGAGAGAGAGTGAAGTCAGAGAGAGAGAGAGAGAGTGAGGTCAGAGAGAGAGAGAGTGAGGTCAGAGAGAGAGAGAGTGAGGTCAGAGAGAGAGAGAGTGAGGTCAGAGAGAGAGAGAGTGAGGTCAGAGAGAGAGAGAGTGAGGTCAGAGAGAGAGAGAGAGTGAGGTCAGAGAGAGAGTGAGAGTGAGGTCAGAGAGAGAGAGAGTGAGGTCAGAGAGAGAGAGAGTGAGGTCAGAGAGAGAGAGAGTGAGGTCAGAGAGAGAGAGAGTGAGGTCAGAGAGAGAGAGAGTGAGGTCAGAGAGAGAGAGAGTGAGGTCAGAGAGAGAGAGAGTGAGGTCAGAGAGAGAGAGAGTGAGGTCAGAGAGAGAGAGAGTGAGGTCAGAGAGAGAGAGAGTGAGGTCAGAGAGAGAGTGAGGTCAGAGAGAGAGTGAGGTCAGAGAGAGAGTGAGGTCAGAGAGAGAGTGAGGTCAGAGAGAGAGAGAGAGTGAGGTCAGAGAGAGAGAGAGAGTGAGGTCAGAGAGAGAGAGAGTGAGGTCAGAGAGAGAGAGAGTGAGGTCAGAGAGAGAGAGAGAGTGAGGTCAGAGAGAGAGAGAGAGAGAGAGAGTGAGGTCAGAGAGAGAGAGTGAGGTCAGAGAGAGAGAGTGAGGTCAGAGAGAGAGAGAGTGAGGTCAGAGAGAGAGAGTGAGGTCAGAGAGAGAGAGTGTGAGGTCAGAGAGAGAAAGTGTGAGGTCAGAGAGAGAGAGAGAGTGAGGTCAGAGAGAGAGAGAGTGAGGTCAGAGAGAGAGAGAGAGTGAGGTCAGAGAGAGAGAGAGAGAGTGAGGTCAGAGAGAGAGAGTGAGGTCAGAGAGAGAGAGTGAGGTCAGAGAGAGAGAGAGTGAGGTCAGAGAGAGAGAGTGAGGTCAGAGAGAGAGAGTGAGGTCAGAGAGAGAGAGTGTGAGGTCAGAGAGAGAAAGTGTGAGGTCAGAGAGAGAGAGTGTGAGGTCAGAGAGAGAGAGTGTGAGGTCAGAGAGAGTGTGAGGTCAGAGAGAGTGTGAGGTCAGAGAGAGAGAGTGTGAGGTCAGAGAGAGAGAGTGTGAGGTCAGAGAGAGAGAGTGTGAGGTCAGAGAGAGAGAGTGTGAGGTCAGAGAGAGAGAGTGTGAGGTCAGAGAGAGAGAGTGTGAGGTCAGAGAGAGAGAGTGTGAGGTCAGAGAGAGAGAGTGTGAGGTCAGAGAGAGAGAGTGTGAGGTCAGAGAGAGAGAGAGAGTGAGGTCAGAGAGAGAGAGTGTGAGGTCAGAGAGAGAAAGTGTGAGGTCAGAGAGAGAGAGTGTGAGGTCAGAGAGAGTGTGAGGTCAGAGAGAGTGTGAGGTCAGAGAGAGTGTGAGGTCAGAGAGAGTGTGAGGTCAGAGAGAGAGAGTGTGAGGTCAGAGAGAGAGAGTGTGAGGTCAGAGAGAGAGAGTGTGAGGTCAGAGAGAGAGAGTGTGAGGTCAGAGAGAGAGAGTGTGAGGTCAGAGAGAGAGAGTGTGAGGTCAGAGAGAGAGAGTGTGAGGTCAGAGAGAGAGAGTGTGAGGTCAGAGAGAGAGAGAGAGAGAGAGAGGTCAGAGAGAGAGAGAGAGAGGTCAGAGAGAGAGAGAGAGAGGTCAGAGAGAGAGAGTGAGGTCAGAGAGAGAGAGTGTGAGGTCAGAGAGAGAGAGTGTGAGGTCAGAGAGAGAGAGTGTGAGGTCAAAGAGAGAGAGTGTGAGGTCAGAGAGAGAGAGAGAGAGTGAGGTCAGAGAGAGGTCAGAGAGAGAGAGAGGTCAGAGAGAGAGAGAGAGTGAGGTCAGAGAGAGAGAGAGAGTGAGGTCAGAGAGAGAGGGGTCAGAGATTTTTGTGTGTGTGTCTGTGTGCAGGGAGCTGCCTGCACGGATCTCATGCCTTTCCTCCCTCCCTGAGAGAGAGTGTGAGAGAGAGAGAGTGTCTCTGAGAGAGTGAGAGAGTGTCTGTCTGAGAGAGGTAGAGTGTCTGTCTGAGAGAGGTAGAGTGTCTGTCTGAGAGAGTGAGAGTGTCTGTCTGAGAGAGTGAGAGTGTCTGTCTGAGAGAGTGAGAGTGTCTGTCTGAGAGAGTGAGAGTGTCTGTCTGAGAGTGAGAGTGTCTGTCTGTGAGAGAGAGTGTCCGTCTGTCTGTGAGAGAGAGAGAGACAGTGAGGTCAGAGAGAGAGAGAGAGAGAGTGAGGTCAGAGAGAGAGAGAGTGAAGTCAGAGAGAGAGAGAGAGAGAGAGTGAGGTCAGAGAGAGAGAGAGTGAGGTCAGAGAGAGAGTGAGATCAGAGAGAGTGAGGTCAGAGAGAGAGAGAGAGTGAGGTCAGAGAGAGAGAGAGTGAGGTCAGAGAGAGAGAGAGTGAGGTCAGAGAGAGAGAGTGAGGTCAGAGAGAGAGAGAGTGAGGTCAGAGAGAGAGAGAGTGAGGTCAGAGAGAGAGAGAGTGAGGTCAGAGAGAGAGAGAGAGTGAGGTCAGAGAGAGAGTGAGGTCAGAGAGAGAGTGAGGTGAGAGAGAGAGAGGTCAGAGAGAGAGAGAGAGTGAGGTCAGAGAGAGAGAGAGAGTGAGGTCAGAGAGAGAGAGTGAGGTCAGAGAGAGAGAGTGAGGTCAGAGAGAGAGAGTGAGGTCAGAGAGAGAGAGAGTGAGGTCAGAGAGAGAGAGTGAGGTCAGAGAGAGAGAGAGAGGTCAGAGAGAGAGAGTGAGGTCAGAGAGAGAGAGTGAGGTCAGAGAGAGAGAGAGTGAGGTCAGAGAGAGAGAGTGTGAGGTCAGAGAGAGAGTGTGAGGTCAGAGAGAGAGAGTGTGAGGTCAGAGAGAGAGAGTGTGAGGTCAGAGAGAGAGAGTGTGAGGTCAGAGAGAGAGAGTGTGAGGTCAGAGAGAGAGAGTGTGAGGTCAGAGAGAGAGAGTGTGAGGTCAGAGAGAGAGAGTGTGAGGTCAGAGAGAGAGAGAGTGTGAGGTCAGAGAGAGAGAGAGTGTGAGGTCAGAGAGAGAGAGTGTGAGGTCAGAGAGAGAGAGTGTGAGGTCAGAGAGAGAGTGTGAGGTCAGAGAGAGAGAGTGTGAGGTCAGAGAGAGAGAGTGTGAGGTCAGAGAGAGAGAGTGTGAGGTCAGAGAGAGAGAGTGTGAGGTCAGAGAGAGAGAGTGTGAGGTCAGAGAGAGAGAGTGTGAGGTCAGAGAGAGAGAGTGTGAGGTCAGAGAGAGAGAGTGTGAGGTCAGAGAGAGAGAGAGTGAGGTCAGAGAGAGAGAGAGTGAGGTCAGAGAGAGAGAGAGAGAGAGAGAGTGAGGTCAGAGAGAGAGAGAGAGAGTGAGGTCAGAGAGAGAGAGAGAGAGAGAGAGTGAGGTCAGAGAGAGAGAGAGAGAGTGAGGTCAGAGAGAGAGAGAGAGAGTGAGGTCAGAGAGAGAGAGAGAGTGAGGTCAGAGAGAGAGAGAGAGAGAGAGAGAGAGTGAGGTCAGAGAGAGAGAGAGAGTGAGGTCAGAGAGAGAGAGAGTGAGGTCAGAGAGAGAGAGTGAGGTCAGAGAGAGAGAGAGAGAGTGAGGTCAGACAAAGAGAGAGTGACAAAGAGAGAGTGAGGTCAGAGAAAGAGAGAGGTCTCAATATGCCAGTTGATGTCCCCAAGGAGAAGAACAGGGGAGTCTGAGGAGAAAAAGAAAGAGAGCCAGGATTCAAAGTGACAGAGAAAGACAGAAGGGGGGTGAGTAGAGGTAGGTGAGCGATATATGACCGCCACGTGAACAGGGAGAGGAGAGAAGATCTGGACAGTGTGAGTGTCAAAAAGAGGGAAAAGCAAGAGAGGGAGGAATAGGAAGGGTACGGTAATGGCAGAGAGAGGAGAGCAGGAGCCCCACGCCTCCACCCCTGCCATCCGGGCGCGGAGTGTGGGAGAAAGAAAGGCCACCATAAGAGTGGGCAGCTTCCAGAGCAAAGTCAGACTAAGTGAGCCAGGTCTCAGTTATAGCAAAGAGAAGCAGGGAGTGAGAGAGAAAGAAGTCATGCACACAGAGGAACTGGTTGGAAAGGGAGCGAGCATTTCTAAGGGCACGGGAGAGAGGAGGGAGGGTGGCAGGGGATGTGTACGAGGTTAGAGTGGTTAACACCAGAAGGAGTAGAAGTTGCATGTGGGAGGTGAGGACGAGAACATGTAGAAATAAGGCAAGGACCAGGATTGGGAGAGATATATCCCCAGAAGCAAGGAGGCGAAGTATGGAAAGGAAGAGAATGTGTGAGGCTGATTTGTAGGGGTGTGTTTTAGTGCAGGGGGTATAGCTGTGTAGTGACAGAGGGCGCAGGTAAGAAGGGAGTTCATGTGAACTGAGAAGTGGGGAAGAAAGCAGAGATGGAGATATATGAATAGAGTTAGAGACATAATGAGGCTAGTAGAAAGATGCACTTATTTTGAAAATAAGTAGGTCAGAGCAAATATAAATAGTAGCGGCGGCATGAAATTTCCCAGAATCCCTAGCTGCAGTGGAAGCACTGTATGCAAATAGATAATGGGGAAAGGCAGGGTTGCAGCCCTTTGAGACATGTGACTGTGCTCACAAGTGGTATTTTTATTTGCTAAACACTTTTACAAACGTAATAAGCATGTTAAAGTGACACTTAACAGGGAATTGTCTTCCTTTACCACTTGATGTTTGTATGATACCACTGTGTTACTCATCGGCAAGTCGGTCCTTCCACAGACAAAGAGCCCACTGTTTCTTTCCTACCCTTCTCCAACTCCCTTCTTCTGAACAGTCCTCTAACTGGGAGTGGTTAGACCAAGGGTAATCTAGAGAACAGTGTAAGGCAGGGGTGGGCAACTCCTGTCCTCAAAGGCCACAACAGGTCAGGTTTTCAGGATATCCCTGCTAAAGCACAGGTGGCTCAGTTGAAGACTAAGCCACTTGTGCTGAAGCAGGGATATCCTGAAAACCTGACCTGTTGGTGACCCTTGAACTGGAGTTTCCCACCCCTGGTGTAAGGGATGTGCTTTCTATCTTAATTCTAAAAGTAACAATAAATGAATCTTGTTGCCCATCATTGGTGGCCAATTGGTTAGTTTTAAAAAGAGTAACTTAGCCAATTAAATGTTTTTGTTTCCTTATGTCCATAGCACTATCCCTTTAGCCATTTGGTGCAGGGTCAAACTGTAAAATCAACTGAAAATCCAAGAAACCCAGAAATGCAGAAAGCAGAAGTTAAGTTCATGGAGACGGGGCAAAAAAGTTTATTAAAAAAAAAAAATAAGCAATTTATTAGTAACATTTATACCCTTTGACAAGTAAATAAGTTTGTTTACTTTGGTTCTCTAATTACAATCTTATCCAGTACCTATTGTTCTCTCCCTTTGCCTCCCTGGCTAATGATGGGAACATAATTAGTTTCCGAAAAGGAAAACAAAGTGTAGTGTAACAATTTGGCTGCACATACAAGAGTTTAGAAACTATCTTATCATGAAAGACATGAGTTACAATGCGTGAGAACACCCCAAAGCATTTGGCTGCCATTCCATTAAGGGCCATATTTACTCATCTGCTATAAGACACATTCAAGTCAATGGCCTGCGCGGTGTCGTCCAGCACCTGCAAGGGTGGTGTGGCAGAAGACTGCTTAGTAGATATCAGCCTAAATGTTATAAAAAACAACAAAGTAAAATATTTAACATGTGTATAAGGTCAAGTCAATGGAAGGCCTCAGTTGATCTCAGTGTAGTTGGACGCCACGGGCCCTATTAAGTAAGCCCCTTAATCCCTTCTTGCGATGTTCCTGAGGTCAACAGGTAAGTGACGGGTGAAGATTACTTGTTGGCAAAGTGTCTCAGTCTGATTTGCCAACAACAAGGGCACTCTCAGAGCAAGTACATCAGACTTCTTTCCTGCCAGCAAACCCCGAGGGTCAGAACTTGTATCTCATATGAAGTTACACATTTGACTCCCAAGTCCAGTATTACCGAAACTGACATTAATAAGACTGTTTTTAGTTCCTCTCAATGAGTTGTTTGTTGCTCACTGGCCAGAGTCGTTCTTCAGCAGGATATTTATCATACCAATCTCCTGACAAAGTGTTGATTACCCTGAAACTGCTCACACAGTTTTTTTTGTTTTGTTTCTGTAATATGTTATTTTGCACTTTGAAATGTGTGCCGACAATCCTTGGAAGGATCTGTGAAGAAGAAATTATTGAAGTATTTGGACAGGTGTGCAGCCATTAAATGTTAGGGGTTTTTTTTGGGACGGGGATGCATTCAATTTTTGGGTGGTGGGGCCCTGTGTACCATTCTCCCATGTAGAAAATGCACAGTGGCAGGACCCCTGCAGCTAACCGCTTGTTTGCATTAATTCTGCAGAGGGCCAGGTCTTTACCTGGGGAAAAGGAGCAAGGGGCCGCTTAGGACGCAGAGATGAGGGAATTGGGGTACCCAAAATGGTGCAGCTGGAGGAGAGCCATCCCTATGTTGTGACATCAGTGGCATGTTGCCACGGCAACACTTTGCTGGCTGTGAAACGTAAGTATGGCACAGGTTTGGGCAAATTGTGCAGTCATGGAGCTGGTTCCTGCAGGGACATCTCAACTCTGCCGTGCCAGACGTTTGGGAGGATCGTTCCCAATGCAAAACCACTGAACCTAATGATATGGGTATCCGCACGCACTCTTGTCTGCTGATGGTACAGTGTATGGGTCCTTTGCAGTTCCCTGTGCTAAGAGTGAGAGTGAATAGACTCGTTGGCAGGAGATAAAGGATAGGTAGTGTGTCAGTAAATATGTAAAGAATTGAGGGACTTTTGTATACTGACATTTCCGAGACTTGATAGTCTGCCTCGGGCGGAAGCGAATACTTCGGATTGCTTTCCATTTCTGTTTTTCTTACTGCGACAGATATGATGGATTTGCAGTAACACAGATGCTAAAACAGGCATTTTAAACATGCATCTCTTGGCATGATTAGTATTTAAAAAAATATATATATATATATATATATATATATATATATATATATATAGACCATACGATACCGGTTGCAACACGACATCAAGGGACAGCACGCAGGTAAGTAAATCATAAATTTTCTATATTTGATAGAAGACACAAAAACCGACGTTTCGGTCCCCCAGTGGGACCTTTCTCAAGGTGGTGTCTTCTCGCGGTTTTTGTGTCTTCTATCAAATATAGAAAATTTATGATTTACTTACCTGCGTGCTGTCCCTTGATGTCGTGTTGCAACCGGTATCGTATGGTCTGTTATTGCTTTATGGGATACGCACCAAAACTTATTTACTTGCATATGGTGTGTGCCGGCTGTGCATTATATTATATTTTATATATATATATATATATAATATATATAGGCATACCCCGCATTAACGTACGCAATGGGACCGGAGCATGTATGTAAAGCGAAAATGTACTTAAAGTGAAGCACTACCTTTTCCCCACTTATCGATGCATGTACTGTACGGCAATCATCATATACGTGCATAACTGATGTAAATAACACATGTGTAACAGGCTCTATAGTCTCCCCGCTTGCGCACAGCTTCGGTACAGGTAGGGAGCCGGTATTGCTGTTCAGGACGTGATGACAGGCGCATGCGTGAGCTGCCGTTTGCCTATTGGGCGATATGTACTTACTCACGAGTGTTCTTAAAGTGAGTGTCCTTAAACCGGGGTGTGTGTGTGTGTGTGTGTGTGTGATATATATATATATATATATATATATATTCAGTATATAAAGTGCGACGTCATAGTGAGTGATGAATGATTTGCAGATGGTTGGAGCTGAATGGTGTCTCCCACTTGGCTGCTATATTCTGTGGGTTTTTATCCTCTCTGCTCTTGGTGGTCGGGGAAAGACGGGCACTGAACTAACAAGTAGCGGTGGGAGAAAAAGTAACACCTACAGGGGAGGGTGTCATGTTATTATCAGAGGACCACACAGTGTCCTAACGTTCTTATTTTAAACATTTAGTAAGCCGACATCTTTCGGAAAAGGTAACTATTGCAGTAGAAATCTATTATGTTTTTATGTAGGAAATATTGAGGTTGGAGCCCCAAAAATATAATATATAATGTTTTTATGACTGATTTCATTACATTCATTATAAATTAATGCGTTTCACGCCAAGGCACTAAATTAGGAGTCAATTATGCGTCCCGACAGACCTTTCCAGGAAAAGTCCATGAAATAAAGGACAATCCCGAAATATGGGACATCCGGCAACCCCGTGTTATATAAAAGATGCATTGAATCCTAGAAATACAGCTTTAAACAAATATATATAAAATAAAATCGCCACAAGTATTTTGTAAAACCGCTGCTCTTTTAGTTAAAAGCACTGAATCATTGTCGCATTCAAAATTGCTTCCTCAGTCGCTCATAAACCAGTGGAAGTGTGGATTTTACGACCATGTCTGATGCAGCCATGTTAGATGCCTCTCTTCTGGATTTTCAACCTCTGAATTCCACATTGACTATGTTAGG
Organism: Ascaphus truei; assembly: GCF_040206685.1. Lineage (NCBI taxonomy): Eukaryota > Metazoa > Chordata > Amphibia > Anura > Ascaphidae > Ascaphus > Ascaphus truei. The sequence continues at coordinate 104,882,608 of NC_134485.1, read as the reverse complement.
GAACCACCCTTTCCTGGCCGCCTGCTTCTCTTCTTTACCCTTCTGCTATTCTTCAGAAGCTTATCATCTCTGAACCAGCCAAGAATGAAGACCCCTATTTGATACGCTGTGTAGCATTTTCCTGTTCTGCTGATTTTAGACCCATTCAATTGAATAAGGGCATATAATAAGAACTACAGTATAGCCAAAATCCAACTTAGACTTTCACAGAATCAACGTCCGACATTATGGGTACACTGGACATTATAGTGGGGCCCTTCCAGTTGCTTCCCCAACAGCACTCGACGTTCAGCAGCTGTGAGGAACACTGGACCTTCTTTAGAAAATATTACACTTGTAGACAATTATAGAAAGGAAAAAAGACGATTTTATAAGTATGAAGTGTGTGAAAATACGAGGTTAATATGCACACCTTACCTGTTTTGGGAATGCATGTATAAAAGTGGTGCTTCTGGAGAAACAAAACGAGGTTTGTTTCCAATGTAATGGTGGCTCATTATGTCACTAGGAGGAATTCTGCATCACCTATTTTTAACACATTGTAGATGCGACATTTGTGGCTTTTCAGGTTTTTGATCAAAATACAGAATTGTGAAATCCTCTTAAGAAATAGAAAATGGTTAATGATTGGTTGCAGACTTTATGAAGCATTTTATGTCGAATTTAGAAACTAGAAAACCTCTATAACAGATGAGACAGGCTTTTATGTAGCATGAAGGGTTAACAAAAGAATATTTGTTGTTATGTTGTATTTCTGTTGTTGGAGTATAAGGTTACACACAGCAATACTCCTGTAAGTATGTAGGGCGTTGTGCTCCAAAGCGCGGTACTTCTGATCGGACAGTAGCGGGCGGAAACTCTTATTCAAGTCAATAGGAATGTCCTTAAAGTTATATATTTAGGTAATCTTTCTAACAAACTGTAGATAGTACAATAAATTAATCTTATATGAAAAGACAACAACACAGATCTCTTAGATTAGTAAAATATATATATATACATATATTATAAATATATATAATAGGACCCAAGCCCCTATCCTTACTTACTGTACAAGTAGGGAATCTGTAATGCAGCATCAGAGGAATACAAGTGTAAGTTTCACCAAAGCAGAGTACAGTGTCCCATCAGTGTGAGTGTCCATAGAACATTGCATATAGCTGCCGTCCTTATCTGGAACACTCTGTGATGTTCTGCTCTGCCTGGTAATGGCCCGTCAGGGGTGCCTGGTAGGATCCCCTCTCTAGGGAACCGCAATCGCCCGCAATCACAATGATCCTCTGATCTCTTCCGGGTACTCACACACTTAATCATTTACATTTTGCGCCATGGACTTGCATTGCATTTAAAGTTTGGAGAGCTTTATAAAAAGGTTTTTAGCATTTATTTTGAGTAAGAAAGCACAGTCGTTCTTGCAAGTATATATTACATTTGCAAGAAAGTGGAAGCAATTAGCCATGTAGCATAGTTTACAACGGATTATACAAACAAACACACGTATATGTATAAAAACAATAACTTCTCACTGCATATGTAATGTATATTGCTTTTATTAAAAGGTAACTTCCCCTAGAATCCAATAGCGGCTCTAAAATGGATTCAGGCCGAGTTTTAAAGCTGTTTTGTTAAATAAAATTACAATTTAGACTTTGTGGAAAGCAGAGTAAAGCAAAAAAAAAAAAAAAAAAGTCAAGGTATATTGTACAAATAGAAGAAGCCCCAGTTTCACTTAGACAGTCAAAAATGTTGCTTGGAACTGTAACTGCATTCTTTGTGCACTCTGGTATGATGCCCTTACTAGCCTGTGGTTAAAGTGCACATTGTGAAATATTTATTATTGTGCTAGTCACAGTTAGACCCACATTTGCAAAGCTATTAAAGACATCTCGAAGCAACCATTAGAAATGGTACTGGAGGTAGACAGACAGCAGGGTTCTTTCAGTGTATTGCACTCCCAAGCATATATTACTGATTTTGATTGTGGCTTTAAAGGAAACTTTCAATAAGGGCAGCATTCGTAGCATTCTGTGTGTGTTGTGTGTTGTGTGTGTGTGTGTAATATATATACACACACACACACACACACACACACACACACACTGTGTGTACAACTGTATGCTCATCTGCAGGTCTTAGACAGGTCTGCAACCCCGCCTTTCACCATTATCACCCAGCACTTCAACTGCAGCAAGAGATTCTGGGAAATGACATGCAAATGAGCACACAGTGCCACTTTTTGCTTCAAAAACCATTTTTAACATGGTTCCCTGTAGGCTTAAGCTTGCTGCATGGTCACAGCTTTGAGCACAGCCAGGGTTAAGGTGCATACCCAGAAAACCCACCCACAGACAGCTTTTTTTTTTTTTCCTCCCGAGAGGGTACACCCTCTTGCTCATCGGATCCCAGTCCACTTCAGTGGATAGGGAGCTTGCCCTTGGACTGTCCAACCGAAATCAGACCCGCCCTCAGTGCACAGTTTCCCTGAAGGTTTCAGCCCGAAAGCCTAGGTCTCCAGGGACATTGATGCCTTCCTCCGTTAGGATTCAGGACATCCGTCTCTTCCTCCCTCTGGCCCGAGGCCCGCAAGGGAGTTCGCATCATCTTCCCTCTTTCGAGGGTTGTGCGGGTGCACCCCAGCCCCGAAGGGCTGGTTGTTCGAATGCCATCCCCCCTTAGCCCGAAGGCTCAGGGGTTCTGTGGTCCGGGGCCTGGACACCACCTCTCAACGAGCTAGAGGGCCAAATGCTTGCCACAGACCTTTCCTACTGAAGCCCCAGATAGGATGGTACTGCATTTGGTCATAGCTGTGCAGGTCGAGAGGAGCACTCATATCGCCTTGATCTTAGCCAAAAGGCCGAGAAGCGATCACCCACAGACAGCTGTTTTGACCTTAATGGGTCTCATCAGTGTGGGGTTGGTTAACTGGGTATGCAAAGAAGCTAAAGGATGGGGTTTACCATACTGAGTTAAGTTATGGTGAGTAAAAAAAGTGACAAAAACCCTCCACAGCAAAGCAAATATGCAAATGTAAATACAACTGTATGCTCATCTGCATGTCTTAGGCAGGTCTGCAACCCCGCCTTTCACCATTATCACACAGCACTATATATATATATATATATATATATATATATATATATATATATATATATATATATATATAATCATCTCTTTGTTGTTGGTCACATTTACAAACAAACATTTCTTGCAGAGAGACAGGGTCGATACTGGGAACATGCCGTTAGTTCACTCTGGTCCGGGAGGCGACTGTGCCCTTTAATGTAGTGACTTTTGTCTGCTTGACAATGACATAGCATCCCACAACTCCCCTCACAGCTGGAGCTGCCTCACCTTTTGCATTAGTCCTTGTAAAGTAACTGTTTCTCTTACATTTCCAGCGGGCGTGGAAGACGTATCCGTGTGAGAGAAGGATGTCGGGACAGATTTATCCACATGTTCAGCTTGCCACCCAAACACAACTTGTAAATCTTTTCCATATTTGGGAGAGAAGTAACAGGTCTGAAACATAACGTATTATTACTCGTTGAGTACGTCACATACATATCCTGCCAAATATCACCCCGCAGCATGTTATTAATATGCAATATTTATAAGTACACAACTATGTGCCCGCCATATGCTGTATATTATAAACAACTTTCTTATTTATTTTTTATGAAAAAACAAATATATAAAAAAAAACTAGACTCTACCTGCTTCTGACTGTTTTTTATCGCTGTGGCCTGGTGTAAATTGTGTTGTATGTTACATGGGCGGGTGTTTTAAAGCAGCAGTTCAAGCTGTCGTTTAAAATGTTTTTTATTTTTTAAATGTAATTCAATATGTGCATTAATACAATCTACATACTGACGAGTGATTTGCCAAGTTAACGATCGATACGTTCTCCTGTGAACGATCGGCGTAGATTCAGCTCGGGGTTCACTAAATGCATCTTGGGTCCTCTGCTGCTGCTGCACTGACAGTTGCTGTTTTCAGAAGAGGAAGGGGATGTGACTTTGTAAATGGTTGCTATAGAAACAAAAATGCTTGTTACATTAGAATGCAGTAAAAAATGTCTTTAAAATTGTTTATTTTTTATCTTTTTAAATGCTACTTTCTCGTAGTACAGAACTGATTTATTTAAAAAAAAAAAAATTAAAAAAAACCGTGTAGGATATTGCTGGAACTGCAGCTTTAACACACAGTAAACACTTTGCAGCACAGTTTGCTCTGTTTTTATCAAAGCATATTCAGAGCCGGTACATATTATGTTTTGGGGGCATAGCACCTTCTTCAGAATTGTCCACCCATACATAACCTTACAGACCACAGGCTGAACCTCAAAATCACTCGCCCAGAAAGCCCGTCGCCCTCCAACACTTCTGGCACAGTCCCATGCAGTCAGGACGACACATAGTTGTTGACTGTAGCGGGTGAAAGGGGGTGGCCCGGTATTAAAGGGGTTGCACCCCATATGGCCATCCCCTGACCTGACCAGAGAGACAAGGGGTTAACTGGACTGCGGTCCAGGGATGAGGTTTGCACCTTGTTGTACCTTGAAAATGTATGTTCCCCTGTTCCCATGTTTCATTATAAGCATGTATTTTAATGTTTAAAGTGCATTTCTGTATCTCCAGTTCTGGAGGTCGCAGAGAGTTCATATTTGGCCAATATGTGGAGTCACTGTAGGCATTAAAACCTGGCAAAGGTCGACCCACTGAGCCCACCAGAATGGAACTTATTAATATGTGTAGATATTAAAGTGTATATGTATTTTATTTTGGATCTGTTCTGAAAATGCAGACGCCATTTGCTAGGCTAATAAGTTATGAAGGGCAGACGGCTGAGTAGCCTAAGCACGGTGATCAAACAGTAACTGCCTTGATTGTTACCCAATGTCTAGGGATTAAGTATTAGTCTATCAACAAACTCTGCCAGTCTAATTGTTACCTGAGGGGATGGGTTAGTCTGTTAGTCTGTGTCTCCACATTAGAGAGTGGATACAGATAATTGTTCACCAATAGGCTGTGTTCAATGTTAATAATAGGGTTGCACAGGTATATAAACTGTGTCAACCCTACAGTTTTTGAGTTGTGCTTCTGATACCATCTTGAATATCACTGGATTGCTGGAGTTGTGCTTCTGATTCCACCTGGAATGTCACTGGATTGATGGAGAATTGCTAGCTGATACTTCTCCATCCCCCAACCCTAAGTAAGTGTTATCTTCTTGACTGTTAATTGTACTATATTGCTGTGTTCACCTTATTTAAGGAATAAATTATATTTTATTATATCTAAGCCTCGTTCAGTTCAACCCAGATATTTGGTGTTCATTATATCTTGTCATAAGCTACCGTGACATTGACGTCATCGCATTTCTGGTCACTAAGCATAAAGCGGCATTAAGATGAAGTATGTTACCAGAAGCCTGTTACATTGAATCATAGACAGCCAAGTACTTAAAGAGCCTTCCCATTCAATAACAGTCATATAAAATTATACATATAAATAAAAATAAAGCAGAGTGGGATAATGAAACCATGTGTTGGTATATGGCACTATATATTCGTGTGTGTGTGTGTGTGTGTGTGTGTTATATAACTGTATGCTCATGTGCATGTCTTAGGCAGGTCTGCAACCCCGCCTTTCACCATTATCACCCAGCACTTCCACTGCAGCAAGGGATTCTGGGAAATGACATGCAAATGAGCACACAGTGCCACTTTTTGCTTCAAAACCATTTTAAACATGGTTCCCTATAGGCTTAAGCTTGCTGCATGGTCACAGCTTTAAGCACAGCCAGGGTTAAGATGCATAGCCAGTAAACCCACCCACAGACAGCTGTTTCGACCTTAATGGGTCTCATCAGTGTGGGGTTGGAGGGTTTTTGTCACTTTTTGTACTCACCATAACTTAACTAAGTATGGTAAACCCTATCCTCATTGCTTCAGCTTTGCATAGCCAGTGACCAACCCCACACTGATGAGACCCCCTAAGGTCGAAACAGCTGTCTATGGATCGCTTCTCGGCCTTTTGGCTAAGATCAAGGCGAGATGAGTGCTCCTCTCGACCTGCACAGTTATGACCAAATGCAGTACTATCCTACATGGGGCTCCAGTAGGAAAGGTCTGTGGCAAGCATTTGGCCCTCTAGCTCGTTGAGAGGTGGTGTCCAGGCCCTGGACCACAGAACCCCTGAGCCTTCGGGCTAAGGGGGGATGGCATTCGAACAACCAGCCCTTCGGGGCTGGGGTGCACCCGCACAACCCTCGAAAGAGGGGATATGATGTGAACTCCCTTGCGGGCCTCGGGCCAGAGGGAGGAAGAGAAGGATGTCCTGAATCCTAACGGAGGAAGGCATCAATGTCCCTGGAGACCTAGGCTTTTGGGCTGAAACCTCCAGGGAAACTGGGCACTGAGGGCGGGTCTGACTTCGGTTGGACAGTCCAAGGGCAAGCTCCCTATCCACTGAAGTGGACTGGGATCCGATGAGCGAGAGGGTGTACCCTCTCGTGAAAAAAAAAAAAAAAAGCTGTCTATGGGTGGGTTTACTGGCTATGCATCTTAACCCTGCTGTGCTTAAAGCTGTGACCATGCAGCAAGCTTAAGCCTATAGGGAACCATGTTTAAAATGGTTTTGAAGCAAAAAGTGGCACTGTGTGCTCATTTGCATGTCATTTCCCAGAATCCCTTGCTGCAATGGAAGCACTGTATGCTGGGGATAATGGTGAAAAGCAGGGTTGCAGACCTGCTTAAGGCCTCGGACATGGTCAAAAAGACCGTGCTGAGGGGAAGCATTATCCCTATCAGTGCGGCTTTAGACGGCGCTTCCGCAGGCGTGCGGAGGCGTGTGGAAATGCAGGAGACAGACCAATTTTAGATTTCTCGCTGAGGGAAGCGCAGGGCCGGTCACGTGATTGCCAGAAGCCAATGGAAGTCCGTGATGTCGGCGCCGTGACGCGCTAGCCCCGCCTCCCGCTCCACCTCCAGGCCCGCCTCCCACCCGGCACACAAGCGCGCTCGCTGACGCTCATGCAGGGACACGAAAAATCTCCTGCTTGAGCAGGAGAGCATGTTCGTCTGCGGTGCCCAGCGCTCCTCCCTGCACCATGTCCCAGGCCTAAGAAATGTGAATGTGCTCACAAGTGATCTTTTTATTTGCTATATGCTATACAGTGGAGGTTTCTTGTTGCCTTTTTCACCCTCCATAACTTAGTGCGTGCGTGCGTGCGTGCGTACACACACTATTTTTTCAAACTGTAGGGACCCTCCTGGCAAGTCCCCCCGTCTCTGTGCACAGCTATAAACAAGCTGTATATAAAATAACGTGTCATGGGGCAATCATAGTATTGCATTAATGCAATTCTATAAGCCCCAATAAGTTGCAAGGAACTGTGGCTACTAGCATAAAAGGCATAGCTGTGTTAATTAAGATCCAATCAAAAAATGCATCCAAATGTAATTATACGATCAGTAGTTAATTACCTGTAATCAAAAGGAGATAAAACTTCGGAAGGATCCAGCTTTAGGATCGTAGGAAAAGAGCACCCAGAATGACTACTCCTATACTTTTGAGTGGGTACTGGTGTGCCATACACAGAGGTTTGACATAAGGGTTTTTGTGGTTTGCAATATTTTCAGAGATCAAAGGAGGAAGAGATTGGTTGCTTCTGAGTGTCATGGCTGTTCCTTATTTATTTTTATTTACAACTCCTAACTCTTGACTATTTAAAAAAAATAATAATAAATAAACTATTAAAGGCCTGTTTTTAATGGGCCTTCCCGTGTCGTCTTCTATTGCATAAAACCTTTGGATGGTGCGTTCCAAAGGTTTTGCGGGTTTATTTTTCATAGATTTGCTCTCCTGCATCCAGTCTCACTACTGCTACCTTCCTTCTCTCTAGAGGACTACTGTTTTTGTGACTGCAATGTTGCCAGTGGTTCCGTGAATCAACCTTTTTTTATTAGTAATTTCAGTTTTTTTTGCTTTTTTTTTTGTTGAGCATTGCTCTTCTTTTTCCTGCGTGTCAGGAGATCTGCTATCTAACTTCCTTCTCTAGTGCAGACCGTCTCAAATAATTACAAGACAGAAATTCAACATCCTCCGTTATTTTATTTGAAAGTGAAAAAGATCTAGTAAGCTTAGGCGAGAAGATGTGAGTCTAGCAGTGGAGTAACTTCTTTTGAAGTGGGTGAATCCCAGTGTCTGCCCCTTGTGACCTTGGACAAGTCGATCGACGGGTCGAGCACCAACAATCAGATTGGAAGCTCGACAGAGCGGGAACGTTGTCCAATAAAACCGTACAGTGCTGCATTACCAGGTCAGACTGACACCTCCACAATTCTACAGCGTAAAAGTACACCGCAGTCTGCATAAAATGGTTTATTTGCACATCTCTCCAGCTACACAAATCTAAGACGGTACACAACATGTATTCAGGTCTATAATTGATACTGGGGCTACAATTCAGAATAAATGTACTGTATTAATAATGTCATAGAAACCAAGCCAAACTTTTATATAAAGTGTTATTGTTATGACGGCAAAAGAAGATAAAGCTGTACAGTAGCTTCCTGCTGCGATCTTTCGCCTTGCTCCCCTAACTAGCTCTATACGTGCAGGTTCCCAAACCCTCTGCACATCTGCACAACATTGCAAGTTTACATCAAATCTCTCCTGCGCTAGCTACGACACACATCCCCTTTCACGCTACAGATGATGGATGGAGATTAAACTGATAGAACTGGAATTCCAGGAAGTCCCCCCAGGGGAACAAGGAGATGGTGCAACGGATTTTCTGGAAGGTCACTGTAACTGCAGCAATAGAAATTGAATTGTTTTGATAGTCCAAAGATGAAAAGCAAATATTGCAAGAAGTAGGTCAGTGAGTTTTTCGGCAGATGAACGCCGTATTCGATTGAATGATTGAATTGGAAGGATCTGCCCCGGGGGTGAGGGAGGAGGGATAGAGTGCAGCAATGAGCGTGGATTAACCCCCCCCCCCCCTCTCTCGTTAATACAGCAGCTGTTCTGCAAGACGTGAGCATTCCATGGGAATTAGGACACAAATGAGTGCGGGTCACACTTAGGCTGCGCTTATAGTGACGGTGACGTCACGCTGCGGTCGTTGGAGAAATCAAATTGACTTGACTTCCAGCGGTCGCGACCAAGCCGTCTCGCCGCGCCTACGAAAAGCGCAAGCGATGGCGGCAATACATTTGTTTTGCCGCGACGTCGCGTCACCGTCACAATATGCGCAGCCTTCGTGTTTGTAAACTAATGCCGATACGTCAACCTCCAAGCACCTGGATCACAATAACCAAACATCCTGTTTGTATGCCTGATCAATAAATCAAATAGTCGGCAAATAGTCATGTTGACAAAGGTCCTAAACGTTGCTTATAATATTAAACTCCAGTTTATATCAAGACCTTTGGAGTGCTGTTTGCTTTATTGATTTGAATACTGCTTTTGTGGCAGTCTTTGGCAACCGGGGCAGATTACAGCAGAACTAATGGGAGTGCTCCTTTGTATTCATAATCTCTGTATGCAAGAACTCACCTTTTGGAGGTTTGATACACATCCAACAGAGGGATTTATGCTCTAAAGTGCATTAGAGCCAATGAAGCACTAATACACAGAAACTCCTGTTCAAGTCAATGAAAGTTTCTGTGTGTTCTTGCCCATTCAGCACTAATGCACTTTATCGCATAACCCCCCAAAGATCATTCACCCTTATATTGGACTTCTGACTAGATTGCCAAGGCAAGACATTGGCATGACTGATAAAGGCGTTCATCAGAACCCACATTTCAGAATAGCGATTACTGTCCTGTCATTTGTTAGCGTTTTATTTTAAGAACCTCAAGTAACCGAGAGAAACAATAGGATTTTCAGTTGTCTTGTACTCTTGTCGTAATGGTAAAGCCAGGAAGTCTTTAAGCTTATCCAATATTTGAACACATTAAATACCAGGCCTGTTTTTGACATGTATCCAGTTACTGATCGGGTGAGAAGAGAAGGTTGGAAGAGGACGTTTCTATATCTGCATTCTTTGACTCTGGCCAAAATCAACAGTGCTGTGAAAAAGCCATAGGCCTCACAGGAACAATGACACTTCTAGAGGGGACTGAAAAAACAAGTCAAGACATGTTTAGACTGCCGTCAGCTTGTAGCGGAGAAAGGCACATACCCTGCCCCGGGCAGGTTGGTTTCACTCGGAAGCAAGCGCCAATTTGCCACTATGGAGAATGTTTGATAACTGCAATGACAATAGCTCTGCTGTCTTCTCATGAGACACACACACACACACACACAGAGGAAATTGATATTGGTTTATAAATGAATGGTTTTCCATATATTTAGCATTGTGGATTCCTTTTAAACTCAGGGAAACCAACAGACGTTATCTACAGACATACCCCGGATTAACGTACGCAATGGGTCCAGAGCATGTATGTAAAGCGAAAATGTACTTAAAGTGAAGCACTACCTTTTTCCCACTTATCGATGCATGTACTGTACTGCAATCGTCATATACGTGCATAACTGATGTAAATAACACATTTGTAACAGGCTCTATAGTCTCCCTGCTTGCGCACAGCTTCGGTACAGGTAGGGAGCTGGTATTGCTGTTCAGGACGTGCTGACAGGCGCATGCGTGAGCTGCCGTTCGCCTATTGGGCGATATGTCCTTACTCGCGAGTGTACTTAAAGTGAGTGTCATTAAACCGGGGTATGCGTGCATTTAGGTCAAGTAAGTAGCCTGGATTTAATGAACTTCTGAGGATCTACCCCCTGGAGGGCTATATTAAGCAGTGCTGCTCCACAAGACACCTTCTGGCGCTGGCTCATTAACGTGAATGAGCTGTAACCTCTCTTCTGTCCACGATGGAGTTACGCTGCTTAGTAAATACAGCCTTACCAGAAACAAGAGAGCGCAAGAATGCCAAAAATGGAAATTTTCAGGCTTAATGAATCCGAGAAATAATAATGAAGAAAATACATCAACGGGGAGACCACAACAGAAGTTCTGTGTGTGAGCAAACTGAAAGCGTTAACTTATTTATCTTCCAATTCTATTGTTACAGGGCAAAGTTGGTCAAAGTTGGCGAGAGTCAGACTGCCACTCGAGTCAATGAAAATAAAAACAAAAAGTCACTGTATCCTATACATCTTCAGATCCACTTCATAGGATTCTATTTGATTAAAATGTTGCATAGAGTTTACAGGAAAAATAAAAGAGATATATATACTCACAAAAACTTGCAAAGTTGGTGAGAACGCTTTTACTAATCTGACGGAATTCTTTTGCAAAACTCCCTAGGTTTTGCCAACAAAAGAGTTTGAAATCTCAGAAAGAACTGAATTAATTTCAACAAAACATTGCTCCCATGGATATAAAAAAAAGAAAACACAGGTGTAGTGTGAAATATTAAAATATGCATCATTAATGTGTCCATTTTGACATCATAAAAAATGTGGATACACAAGTTTGTGCTTTGTGACTTCATTTCAATGTATTGTATTACAATGTAGATGTTTTTGTCACCTAGCGTTGTATGAATATATACGATACAAAGAAAATGGTGCTTAATGTATATTATTCCGCGTGACTGCACCTATATACGGGACATACAGTATAAACGAGTTCAACATGGCACCGGGAGGGCGGCTTGTCAACAGCTTACCTGCAGGTTTGACACACAAGGGAGGGATCACATTGTTAGGGAGCAGAACAGGATAGCAGGCTGGGCAATACGCACAGCTATGAAAGAAGGTCTGTTGACGTTTTGTGGGGGAAATACCTTCCCCACCCTCCACGCATGTGACTGTGGAAAGGAGATTAGATGTTGTCACTTGAGAACAGAAGTTCTTAGGAGACATAACTCTGTCCTTTCCACAGAACAGTGAGTAAGCTGGTACATACAGCACCGACTTGACAAAGCACACAAACGCTCACTGAAATAATGAGATGTTTACGCTCGCAATGATGTGATTTAAAAAAAATGTCAAAAGTTTACTGTATCATATTTGAAAGTTCATCTCGACAATGTTTATGAGCATTGTTGCCCAATGTTTAGAGTGGAATGTACTGTCCCCATAGCTGCCTTATATCTCCCTTGTCCGGTGCCCTGTCTTTCTAGCTGACGGTGACATGCATTAATCTGACAACCCTATCACTGGGGTGGAGCAAACAAGACAGTGGTAGTCATCTGCTATTCAGAGCCCCCTGTAAATGAAAAGTGTCAATCACCTTGTTGTAACCTTTAACTTAATATCACTATCCTGGAGGCATACAGGCTCCTAAAGTGAAGAACAAAGAACCAAAAAGATCCATTTTAAAGCTCCACTTATATGGTTTTAAAAAAAAAGTCACTTGGAAATTGCCTTTTTCCTTTTAATGCTGAGCAAATACTTTGCTTTCATATCCCCCAGCAGTTTTTAATTGTAGAGAAACTTGGAGGCTCCACTTGGCAACCCTGGAGGTTTTAAAACGTATTTTCATAACGGAGTCTCAGGCTGGTATTTTTTTTCTCACCATACTGGAAGCTTATGTTTTTAAATTCTAAGTGAAAACCATAGTCATAGCTGCAGGATCATATCTGACCTGTTCTCTAGATAACTGACTACAGTACAAGCCAATGGAGAAGACCATAGCTGTTCCTAAGAAAAACTACTAGAAGTGGCTGGCGTCTATTTCTTTGTATTCCCGTGAACTGGCTACTTTTAGGAGCATTACCTTTAGATAAAGTAAGGTTTTAAAAAGACAGCAAGACTGTCATACGGATAAATTCTATATACTTCGAAGATTCTGTTCAGGACGTATGGAGCAGGAAATCCCAATTGGCTTCAATGGAGATTTTCATCCGAAAATGGCCCAAACTAATGCTTTGAAGAGTTTACCCCATTATAAAAAGAATTTTCCCCCTGAGTCCGCCACTGTCTTGGGTGTCCCCTCTTATCAGCGGCCCTGGATCAGGATATATGGAACCCTTGGAGGTAGCATGAAAACTCACAAAAGACAGGAGGCTGGAATAAATAAAAACTAATAGGGTTTATTGTATACGAAAAGAAATAAGACAGGGGAAACAAAATGGAGTCTGCCAAGTGTGCAGAGTTACATAGAAAAGGCTATGGTAGCTAAGGGAATATACAAAAGGTAGGGAAATAACAGGACAAAATGCAGTTGCCTGTAAGTATACTATGATTTGAGCGGCGCGTAGGCGTGGTGGAAGCGTGGCCGTGACATCACGAGGCCGGGTCACCCCTCAGCTGGACCGCCCACGTGATACGGCTGTCGCTCGGCCACAGTGCCAAAAGACAAAAATCTTGTCTTTTGGAAATGCTGCCGCGCTGTCGCGCTTCATCACGCGCACGCAGTATGGACGGCCTCACAGAGGAGCCATCTCTTGTTTGCGCCACGCACGCCCTCGCTTTTGATCACTATGGACAAGGCCTTAAGATCCTCCAGTGCCTGTTCATAATCTTTCAATCCTAGCCAGCCGTGAGCCCATTTGTAAAGTGCTTTGGTGCTTGAAGGTTCGATTTCAAGAGCCTCATGACAGCTTTCAATCACTGCTCTCCAGTCAGACAGCTTCAGTTTGCAGGCAGCATTGTTCAAGTTACAGCTCACCGCTGCAGGATGTAACTTCGATATGTTGTCATATTCCGTGAGCGCTTTGCAGCTTTCTACATATCTCAGAGCCTTATTGTATTTCTTTGTTGCCATCTCCCAGTTCTGAGATTTGAAGAAACGATTTCCTATGTTCTTAACGTCTCCAGCTATAGCAAGGATTTTACCAACTTAATTTATTTCTACATCAGAGTCCACTGGGAAGTCAGCGTAAGTGTGACCAGAACCATCCAAGTGGAACGTTACACACTCATCCCCGTCCTTCAATTCCCCACACTCTGCTATCACACACGGCTTTATAGGCTTCTCTTCCTTCACTCTCAATGTTTTCATCTTCGTTGTACCCGGCTGAAACTGTGCAGATAAAAAGGTCTTGGATCACTATCTGAAAAGTCACTATTTTCATTCTCTTCCTCAATTTCATCTTCAGATAAATTAAAACGTCCTGAAGAACCAAGCATCCCGAGGTATTTCCCTTTCCATATCGCTCTCTTTGGACTCCTGTCCTTCCATCTGACTCATGCACAATTTCTCCTTTCGTTGCAAAAATTCAGCTGCAAGGGATATTATATTATCTCCGGGTTCTACATCAGTTTGGCAATCAAAAGAGCAAGGAGGGGGCAGGGATTTGGCTTTCATTTGATCAAAAACGCCTTTAAAACCTTGTGGATCTCTGACACTCCAGAGCCGAGATACAGCGCTTAATTCATCATTTGTTTCTCGGGTGCTTTCACGAAACACTGATCTCTGCAAAACGTGGATGACAACTTCACGGAACGTGCCTCCCATTCAAGAGGCAATCCAAGCACCTTGTTTTTTTTAATTTGCAGCATTTAATGACCTTTATTGAAAACTAATTACCCAAGCTGTCAATTGATTCTCCCGTGATCGATCCAGCAAAATCCATTTTCCCAGGGTTCACTAAATGGCTGACTTTCAGTTTCAAATCAATCCTTCAGTTGGTCTCACATGAATATAATAAGTAATTATTTTGATCTTAATAAAAAAGACAAATATCAAGACAAATCAATTACCATATCTCTGCTAAAAGTGACACTTGTATAACTAAGAGTTCTAGTGGATAGCGGTTATAATAGGGACAGGTCCTGGATGCATATACCTGATCCCTCTTTCCAATCTCATTTTTAATACTTAATAAAAGGGTTTTAGTTTTAAGTAACTACTACACATGCTCACACAGTGAGTGCATTCTGTAGGGTACTTCTTTTCTCTCCATTGCTAATACCTTTAGCCCTATATTGAACCTCTGTGTTACTACTATTTTTCTATCTTTAATTGCTATAGGCTGATGCAGACATATCCCCATTCTCTCTACCCTATCCCATTCTGCATACACTACCAGCTTCACAATGCAAGGTCAGTAACCATTATCACACTGATGAGACCAAAAAGGTTGAAACAGCTTGTAGGCCTTTTGGCTATGATCAAGTGTAGTATCTGTCCTACCTATGGCAGAGACTAACCCCATTATAACTGATGGCTATAACCCCCTTATAACTATTGGCACACACTTGATCCTCTGACTATGACTGAGAAAGCACTAAGGTGTCCAAGATCAAGGTTTATTCACTCCACTGAGCACTTTCCCAATGGGCCTTTTGGCAAGGGATAGGAGTAGGCCATCCCCAGGGGTCTTCTGGTCAGAGGGCGTTTGTAACGCACACTGCACAAAGCACAATTCATAGCGTACTTGGCACTGTTAATATCGCCACGGGGCGTTACTGCGAGAGGGAGCGTCGGAATCCCTGGTTTAGCCTTGGAGGAAGACCTCTCACACAGTAGGAAAGTTGGGGAGACTTGTGGCCGAAAATGGACCCATGAGAGTGAATAGCACGGAGTGGCCCCGAGCAACGAGTACTTAAAGATGGATTTTTCAATGGCCATCTTGTAAAAGAAGTCCTAAAATTGCACCTGCACAAAGACACACATCGTGACACTGTTGCACTGACCTTGTGGAGTGGTCTAGAACGTTTGGTCACTGCAGTTTCACCGCGACCAAATGACCACCGGCATTTAGCCGCTGTTCTCCTCACCGCTGGGACACTCAACTGCCGGACACTTTGCCGTGAAGGTAAGTCACTAACCTTATCCTAAAACACCCTAATCTTAACCCCGAATACTATCACTACCCCCTACTCTAAAACCATTACCCTACGCCTTTACCCAAACCACTAAACTCCCTAGAGTTAATCCCCCTACCCATACCACTAAAACTCCCAAAGTTAACCCCCTCGCTCTAAAACTAACCCACTACCCTACCCCGTGGAGAGGTACACATCAATCTTGCACTGAAGAATTTACCAGGGTAGTCAGTCAGGGAAAACAAAATGTTAACCCCCTCACTAGAGGAACATATTGCAGGCCACTCAGGCTTCAAAGTGATTCATGATACCCTCTGTTCTGCATTGCTGCTCCCTCCTAGCTCAGTTCTGCATTGCTGCTCCCTCCTAGCTCAGCCCGACTGCACAAATTCCCCAACACACTGATACAGGCACACTATGTACGCCGATACAAACACAGGGACAAATGATATACTAATACAATGATATACACAGATTTCCGTGTATACGCCTGTGTATTTTTTTTGTTTGTTATATGGGTGCCACGTCCCTGATTACTGTCTAATCTTTAACAAACAGTGCGTTTCCAAGGTCGTACAGTGACAAGCACATTCTTTTGAGGATAGCCTGTTATATATCAGGTACACACAATGTTCAAAATGGGGTGAGCACCTCTAATTTTTCTTAAGAATCTTTCATTTGTACTTAAAGCTGAGCTAACAATTTCTATTCTTACAGTGTATCTATAGAAATAGGGTGGTCTACATATCAACAGAAATATGTGACTTTTGTTAGATCAACGTAATAAGATGAAATACAAAAAAGGTGTGCTTACCCAGCAAATTTAAGTGCACATCTTTCAAGTATTAGTACGGGTTATCGCCCTCATTCCAGTGTTAACTCCCACTGACTTTATTGGTCGTTAATGCTGAAACGGGAAAAGTGCCCATTAGGCCTCGGACATGGTCAAAAAGACCGTGCTGAGGCGCGCTGAGGGGAAACATTATCCCTATCAGCGCGGCTTTAGACGGCGCTTCCGCAGGCGTGCGGAGGCGTGTGGAAATGCAGGAGACAGGCAAGTTTAAATTTTGCCGCTCAGGGAAGCGCAGGGCCGGTCACGTGACTGCCAGAAGCCAATGGCAGTCCGTGACGTCAGCGCCGTGACGTGGCGCCCTAGACCCGCCTCCCGGCCCGCCTCCCACCCGGCACACAAGCGCGCTCGCTGACGCTCATGCAGGGACACGAAAAATCTCCTGCTTGAGCAGGAGAGCATGAGCGTCAGCGCTGCCCAGCGCTCTTCACTACACTATGTCCCAGGCCATAGAGTCTTATTTATCATACCTTGAGAAGTTGTTACACGCGACACACAATAGTCACGACAATCTTCTCTGATGCACACTCTTGATAAGTAGCAAAAAAAACGTTGACGCAGAGCGTCAATTACATGACAAAGTAATTAAGCAATAAAACACGTCATGCTATTGTCATTATTGAAATAAAAATCAAATATTATAAGCTTGTCCATGTAATATCTCACTAGAGATTATTTTTTTATTATACAAAAAGAGACACATTGTCCCGTTGTAACAAATGTCTCGTAGCATGTGAGTGGGTATACAACTTCACTTCAGAAGTGTAGAGAAACAGAGGGAGTGGCTCAGTGAGAAAAGACACTGACTGGCACTGAGAGTTTGAAGCAGGGGAGCCTGGTTCAATTCCTGGTGTCGGCTCTGTCATGGTAGAGGGGGTCTGGCCCGGGATTAAAGGGGTTACACCCCATTTGGCCACCCCCTACTCTCACCTGGGAAGCAAGGGGTTAACTAGACTGGTCCAGTAATGTGTTTTTACCTTGCTTCAGCATCCTAATGTATATTCCCCTGTAAAAATGTATTGTTTCTGTTCCAGTGTTGCACCAACACATACACTGGGATTGATGCGGGAGGCTTAAGGGGTTAATGAGCTACAGTTTAGGAAAATACAAATATGTGTGGTGTCTTTTCAGAAATATCTGGGCTTCAACAGGCTTGATTGAAGTTGGGTGTGAAAAGGACAGAGGGGGTTTAGTGTACAGTATGTTAATACCTAATTGGCAGGCCAAGGGTATATTGCTGGTAGAGACAGCTAGGACCCAGGCCTGGAGCATTGGGTGTGAAATATAGCACCTGTGACAAATGTTCGCTACACACAGGCCCAGCTTCAAAGGATTTCTTGACAATGGGTTATAGGGGCCAGGGATGCGGTTACGCAAGGAGATATCAGAATGAGTGACCTTATTAAATATAAGAATATTATGAGATGTCCTCGACTGAACATGCTAAAAATTATAGATGTGTAACGGGGGGACCGAGCCGCAAATAACGATTACAGACACATGATGTCTAGCAGGTCCTAAGAGACAGATATTAATATCTCTCTTAATTTTAGTATTATACGGTAATATTTAGTCTCATTGGGAGTGTCATGCATGCCGGAATGTATTAAGATGTCTCGCGTGCCAGTAAGTATTACTGAACTGAAGTTATGAAGTTATTTAGATAGGAAAAGCAGTTTTTAAACGTCCTTGAGTGGGAGGAGTTTTACTCTGGGGAAAACTGTCAACCTCACCACTGATTTATGAGAGGGGCTGGGTTTAGGTTGTGTTCAATGGGAAATAATTGTATAAGAACCAGGTTCAGGATATGGCTATTGTCTTTTGTGTCTTCTGTGATTTTTTAAGATTGCTGTATGAACTGCCAGTCAAGATTTTACTGTTTCATCATTCCATCTTAAGTAAGGGTCTATATTTTGTCTGTTATTTGTATAATCTCCTGTGTTCACCTTTTCCAAAGAATAAATTATATTTTATCATATCAAAGCCTCGTTCAGTTCAAACCCAGTTATATTTTTGGTGTGTATTATTAATAGCCTGTCACAAAGTTACCGTCACAGGCTTTATTAATAAAACTGGTGGCAGAGGTGGGATTGAACTGGACCTGTATTACAGTGAACTGCGGGACTCTGTAATATAGTGGGAACTCGAGAGCAATTGCGAGTTCCTGGGACTAAAAGATATTGAACACACAGTGTACAACATATAACACAAGATATGGCACCTCCTCACTGTTCCCCTACTTGTGAAAAGCATTGCCTCCAGAACCAAAGTGTCGGCCATCCGTGTGACTGGAGCCGGGCACCAAGACCGGAGGAGTGCATCAAGTCGGCGCGGGGACCAGCAGCCGGCAAGGCTGAGAGAGAGGCGGCGATCGGTGAGCATGAAACCCGGTCGGCTGAGCAAAGTTCCACAGCAGCAGCCGCTGTAACCATCCAACCGCCCGGAGAGCAGGGAATGGACCCAGCTCCGGGACGGCAGAGACTTGTGGAGGGAGCGGGTGGTCTCGGAGACCACAGAAGTCTTGCACCAGGAGAGGTAACGGCCGCTGCGGCGGCCCGTCCATTTTCCCTGAAAGAGCTAGCACTGGTGTGTGCGTTGGGCGAGACGTGGTTCCCGGCGAAGTGAAACCAGTTCATGGCGTTTGTGCCGCACTGACCCGCTTACCCCCTCCCAGAACCCGGCGCTCGAGCAACTCCGCTCTGGACTCAGCAGCCCCTTGTGGGGGGTAGTCCACCGGCGGCGGAGAAGCTCCGGAATGAGCCCGGCGCTCGAGCAACTCCGCTCTGGACTCAGCAGTCCCTTGCGGGGGGTAGTCCACTGGCGGCGGAGAAGCGGCGGCAGCACTGCCAACAAACGGGCCACAATAATGCCCGGTGCCCGGACCGTGCGCGGTCGGGCGAAGAAGCCCCTCAGGGCCAGCGCTCACGAGCTGCGGAAAAGATGACCCACTTAGCGGCATCCTCTGATGGCTCCCGCCCAGCCGGGGCGACTACCCTTCGTGGGATGTTCCCTGGAGAACCTGGCCGGGCTGCATCGGCAACAGCGGTGGCCGTCCATCGGATCCCGGCGCCAGCGGAGAAGAAGCCGCCATTCCGGCATCCTGCCGGCGGCAATTTTATTTGGGGGGAGGGTTGGGGTGTGCGGGAGGTGGGTGATTCACATTGTTTGGCGGAGTCGGCGATCCCCAGCGATGACCGGAGCCCCACGATCCACGCCGGCGACCCTGTATCAAAGCCGGGTGCTGTTGCGGCAGCTACCCGGGGCGCGCCCGCGTCGGCGGAAGAGCCGCGATTCCGGCAAAGTGCCGGAGCCCTTTCTGAGTGTGGGGAGGGATAGGGATTGCGGGAGGGGGTTATTTTACCACGTTTGAATGGAGCCGTGTTTCTCCACGAGGACATGGGACCCTTGTCCTGCACCGTTTTACCTGTGCCAAACCCGGGAGCTGTTGCGGCAGTTGCCCGTTGCTTCCCGGCTAAACTGATGCCGGCGGCGGCCACTCCAGTCCCCCTGCAATCGGGACCAACGAAGGCGGCGGTCTCTGCGGGGACCAGCGAGGTAAGCCAGACCAAGTCGCAGACTGACCCTGACTTAGTTTTTCCTATGACTGTACCCTGTTTCACTATAGGGGTGACCGGGGGGTGGCAGGAGATAGGGGTACCAGGGGAGGGGAAGAAAGGGCAGCTTGTAGGGCAGCTAGGCTTCCCCATTACCCTGGCGGAGCAGCAAGGGGACTCAGTTAAGAGCCCCACTGTTGCAGCCTGGCTATGGGCTGAAGGTATCAGGGGTTGTGGCAAAGTTAGACCACCCCAGGGTTACCTACTGGCCAGGAGCTAAGGTAGGTGCATCTGCACCAGCAACCCAGAGCTCACCTCCGGTAATGGGGGCACAGCTTCAGGGAGAGGGGCTAGCCCCGTTAGCACCCAGCTCTAGGGTAGGATTGCCTGGGAGAGGGTTAGGTGGGCCAGTGGGACCCAGGGAGGAAAGGCAGCAAGTGAGCCATCCAGATTTCCCCATTACCCTGGCAGAGCCTCAGGGGATTTCTCGGTTTAGAGCCCCACTGTTGTTGCCTGGCTATGGGCTGGAGGTATCAGGGGCAGTGGCACAGTTAGCCCACCCCCAGATTACCTGCCAGCCAGGAGCCAAGGCAGGTGCTTCTGCACCAGTGCCCCTGGGCCACTCTCCGGTAATGGGGAGGCAGTGTCAGGGAGATGGCCTCACTCAGGTGTCCTTAGGGTCCAGGTTAGGAATAGCTAGGGAGAAGCGGAGTGAGGGAAGGCTGCAGGTAGGTAGCCAGCACCAGGTCTCAGTGGGAGAAGGGCCAGTGGTAGCCGGGGAGGGAAAGCAGCAGGTATGGCAGCTAGAGTTCCCCATTACCCTGGCGGGGCCTCAGGGGGTCTCTCAGATCAGCAACCCCCTGTTGCAGCCTGGCTATGAGCTGGGGGTATCATGGGCAGTGGCAAGCTTGTGCCACCCCAGGGATACCTGCCAGCCAAGAGCTAAGGGCGGTTGCATCTGGAGAGGTGCCCCTGAGCTCATCCCTGGTAAGGGGGAGACAAGGTCAGGGAGGTAGGTGCACTCAGGTAGTTCCAGTGTCTGGGTTAGGATTGCCTAGGGGGGAGCGGAGTGCAGGTGGGCTGCAGGGAGGTAAGCAGCAGGAGTCATCAGCAGATGCTGAGGTGCTGGGCCTAGGGGAGGCTAGGCAGGGAGACACTGTGGAGCAGGGAGAGATAGGAGGTTAGTGGGGTGTCAGGCAGCTGGCAGAAGCTAGGGATGGGCTTGGTAGGCAGGAGGTCCCTTGTTCTGACTGGCCAGGAGTGACCCCCCTGACAGAATCCCCAGGGTTCCCAGATGTAGGGCTGCGGGGAGGTAGGCAGCCAGGAGCAGTAGCCAGGGCTAGGGGGGTACAGCAGAGGGTTCTGTCCCCAGGGCAGCCAAGGGTAGCTACAGGGAGGAAGGGCAGCACAGTGGAGTGGAATGAGGCTGGCCCTAGCAGCAGTGGTGGTAGCAGGTGCTTGCTTCCTGGCCTTCAGTTTTGAGAGGGCAGGGGCAAAGCACCTGGGTACCAGGGACCCCAGTACAAGATACTGGGAGATTGCCTTGTCCCAAGGGGCACAGGAGAGGGTAGGAGTCAGCACCCCAGGTGGTTTCTGGATTCCATAAGTGATACCACTCGGGGTGGGGACTGCCCTAGAGCCAGGGAGAAGAGGCAAGGGTATAGCGGAGCAGCTACAGGCGGGCACAGGGCCAGGGCAGGTAGGGTCCCTGCAGGGTAGTGACATAGCTCTTTCCCAGACTTGGTTGACAGGAAAGCGACGGTCTGTGCATGATAGCTGGTCTCTCGCTGATGCAGAGACATGCCAGTCTATGGGCAGTATGCAGCCTGGTCTGCAGAGGTGCCCTTTCACAATGGGCTTGGTTCACCAGGCACTGGGTGGGGGGCAGAGGGTGGAAAAGGAGGATGCCCGGCGGCCACGTTGGAGCCCTGCTCAGCAGGATCTGGACTTCACTATCCAATGTGGCCAGGACAATGTACTGGACAATGCCGGAGGACAATTTTGCCAGACCAACTCCTCAGGACTTATTGAGTGCTTCAAGGATGCCCGTGGTGTCCCAGTGCCAGGGTGGGCAGCTGGGGCACAAGGCACCCATTGAGCAGGGGAGGTGTCATGGTAGAGGGGGTCTGGCCCGGGATTAAAGGGGTTACACCCCATTTGACCACCCCCTACTCTCACCTGGGAAGCAAGGGGTTAACTGGACTGTGGTCAAGTAATGTGTTTTTACCTTGCTTCAGCATCCTAATGTATATTCCCCTGTAAAAATGTATTGTTTCTGTTCCAGTGTTGCACCAACACATACACTGGGATTGATGCGGGAGGCTTAAGGGGTTAATAAGCTACAGTTTAGGAAAATACAAATATGTGTGGTGTCTTTTCAGAAATATCTGGGCTTCAACAGGCTTGATTGAAGTTGGGTGTGAAAAGGACAGAGGGGGTTTAGTGTACAGTATGTTAATACCTAATTGGCAGGCCAAGGGTATATTGCTGGTAGAGACAGCTAGGACCCAGGCCTGGGGCATTGGGTGTGAAATATAGCACCTGTAACAAATGTTCGCTACACACAGGCCCAGCTTCAAAGGATTTCTTGACAAGGGGTTATGGGGGCCAGGGGTGCTGTTACGCAAGGAGATATCAGAATGAGTGACCTTATTAAATATAAGAATATTATGAGATGTCCTCGGCTGAACATGCTAAAAATTACATATGTGTAACCGGGGGACCGAGCCACAAATAACGATTACAGACACATGATGTCTAGCAGGTCCTAAGAGACAGATATTAATATCTCTCTTAATTTTAGTATTACACAGTAATATTTAGTCTCATTGGGAGCGTCATGCGTGCCGGAATGTATTAATATGTCTCGCGTGCCAGTAAGTAAGGGGAAAACTGTCAACCTCACCACTGATTTATGAGAGGGGCTGGGTTTAGGTTGTGTTCAATTGGAAATAATTGTATAAGAACCAGGTTCAGCCTATGGCTATTGTCTTTCGTGTCTTCTGTGATTTTCAAGATTGCTGTATGAACTGCCAGTCAAGATTTGACTGTTTCATCATTCCATCTTAAGTAAGGGTCTATATTTTGTCTGTTATTTGTATAATCTCGTGTGTTCACCTTTTTCAAGGAATAAATTATATTTTATCATATCTAAGCCTCGTTCAGTTCAACCGAGTTATATTTTTGGTGTGTATTATTAATAGCTTGTCACAAAGTTACCGTCACAGGCTCCTTGTGACCTTGGGCAAGTCACTTTATCTCCCTGTGCCTCAGGCACCAAAAACAGATTGTAAGCTCCACGGGGCAGGGACCTGTGCCTGCAAAATGTTTCTGTAAAGCGCTACAAAAAACTAGTAGCCCTATACAAGAACATGCTACTATTATTATTCTCAAATACTTATTCATTCGTTTCCATGTTTAATATACTGCATCCATTGTGCATCATTTATATATTATTGGATACATATAACTATCTATGCACTATGTGCCTACGGAAAATATACCCAGGCTAGTGGTCAGGAACAGTGGAGGAATTCACTATTATGTGTGAATTTCTAATGCACCAAACAAAATCTTTGATGCATTTCATGTGCTAATGGGTGACGTGCAAAAATGTCACTCTTGCACAATTTGCGCCGATCTATATTGCAAAGTATGTAACGACGCCTTAAGCGTACATAACCAAAACATTTGTAATACATAGACGCAGTTCCAGAATATGTGTCTGAGTCAAATCAGCACTAAATATTAGTTATGCGCCACTTGATACATAGGGGCATATTCTAGTAGCTTTGATATTGTAATTGCAACATCGAATGTGTTGGTATGTCCATAGCTCGCGGTATGAAATTTGTGGAAAAAACGATATTCAGTATTGCAAATCACATTTTATATACCGTTTCTTTTTTTTAAAAATGACATACCGCACTCGTTTGTAATTGCTTTACTAGTAGGGTGACCATATTTTCACTTGGACAAATATTGTGCATACGTGAAGCAAACAGCAAGTGCCCTTTGCGCATGCGTGAACGGCAAGCTCCCATAGCGCATGCGTGAACGGCAAGTCCCCAAGTGGCAACTTGGCCGCGCATGTACTGTACAATGGGTGCTTGGCAGCCGTGTATGCGTGAACGCTGCTTGCTGGCTGCTCATGCGCGATCGCCACTTGCTGGCTACGCATGCTTGATCAGCTCATACACGATTGGCGCTTTCAGGCTGCGCATGTGCACAAACATCAGGCAAGTGTCTATCGTACATGATCACAATCAGCGAGCGCTGGAAACAAAAAACGGGACCGGACAAAGTCCAAAAAAACAGGACGTCTGGTCACCCTATATACAAGCGAAATTATCCAAGATACGATTTCCCTACTCCAGTCTGGAAGAGCTGCGCAGAGAGAGCAGAGAGAAGCTGCATCTCCATAAACAGCTCTTACAGGCGACCGCGCTCTTTTTATTTACATTTTTAGTACATAGGATTGAAGCAGGGGGTCTCCGGAGCTGCAGCGCATTAATTTCAGGTCCGGGGACCTCCTGCTTTTCAAGGTACAGTCCTCCGTATCGGGTGCCGGTATCTTCTGCAAGTTTAAATCTCCAGCGTCACGTGACCAGGATATTTAAACTCGCAGGAGATACTGACAACGCTTACTGGGGCCTGTACCCCGGGAAGCAGGGGGGTCCCGGACCTGAAAGTCAAGCGGTTCAGTTTCGGAGACCCCCTGCTTCATTCCTATGTAATAAAAATAAAATAAAAGCAGAGCTTCTATACCTTAGTGGCTAACCGCTAAGGTAATGAAGGGGTTAACCACCAGTATCCGGTTTGTTGGTGGTAGAGGGGGTGGGTGAAAGTTGTAGTTGCCCCAGAGTGTGGGTTAGGCCTTCCGGTTGGGTGGCGTAAGGGGTTAATCCCTTCAGTACCTTTGCAGTTACTACCCGCTACCCCCCCCCCCGAGGCCTAACTACCCACTCTGGGGCAACTACCTCCTTCACTCACACCCTCTACCACTAACACCACACACAGCAATGGGCAATAGCCCTATTAGCCCAATATGGCTAATAGCGCTTTTGTCCATTCAGATATACAGTACTGCACATTACAATAAAATGAAATACAAATTACAATTAAAATAAAAAATAGCCATTTAATCCAATGATTGTCATTGTGGTTATCTATGACCACAACAGGGGCACAGATAACCAAATTGGCAATAGGCACCCTACTACAACCCCCCTTTACCACCAACAACCCCCCACCACCACCACCACACACACTAATGGGTAAAAGCCCTATTAGCCAGATCTGGCTAATAGCACTTTCGCCCATTCAAAAGCAATCAATATCCAGCCACCCTATAGTAAATAAAAGTAGTACTTACCTCTGCCAGAATAATAATAATAGCATGTTCTTGTATAGCGCTGCTAGTTTTACGTAGCGCTTTACAGAGACATTTTGCAGGCACGGGTCTCTGCCCCATGGAGCTTA
This sequence comes from Ascaphus truei, assembly GCF_040206685.1. Taxonomy (NCBI): domain Eukaryota; kingdom Metazoa; phylum Chordata; class Amphibia; order Anura; family Ascaphidae; genus Ascaphus; species Ascaphus truei. The sequence continues at coordinate 104,856,983 of NC_134485.1, read as the reverse complement.
CAATCTATGTTTTTGGTGCCTGAGGCACAGGGAGATAAAGTGACTTGCCCAAGGAGCCAACACCGGGAGTTGAACCAGGTTCCCTTGCAAACTCAGTGCCAGTTAGTGTCTTTACTCACTGAGCCACTCCTCCTCCCTAGGATGAAGGTTGTCCTCATCCTCTTCTTCAATGGGACCCACATATATGTTAAAATACTAGCTACTGACCCTTAATTACCTTAGTGGGTAGTAACCGCAATAGTAATGAAGGGGTTAAGTCCTCTCACTATGCACCCGGGAAGCCTAACCACCCTCCCTGGGCAGCTAACCCCATGACCCACCTCCTCTACCCCCATCACCACACACACAAATGGGCACCACACACACACATAATAGCCCTATTAGCCAAATAAGGCTAACAGCGATTTGAATGAATAAAATACAAATTACAATAAAAACCAAACATTAGCCAATTATATCCATTAATTGTCACTGTGGTTACGTAAGCCCTCAACGGGAGCACAGATAGCCACATTGGCATTGAATGGGCACCCTATTGTCAATAAATGTGCATCTTATCCTTGCCGGGATGAAGGCTCATCCTGCTCATCCATCTGCGGCACCAATCAACTCTGGACCCACAAAGCAATGACCCTCAGCTTGAAGTTCAGCTTGATGCGCAGACGTCCACGATCCTCCGTTGCTTGAAGAGAAGTCACCAGTGAGTTGATGTCCTTTTCTTCTTTCTTCAACAGGTCCAGCAGATGTTGCCTCACCATCTTCTTCCTGTCAAATGAGATGTGACAAGCTTTATATAAGGCCTAGGAAGTCACATTTGACAGACATATGGTGCATCCACCAATCCGATTGGTGGATGTACAGTACCATTTGAAGCCTTCCCTTTTTTTGGGTGATGTGACGTAACCTTAAAGGGAGGGAAGCATATGATACCTCATTGGATGTGCTTCCATTCCTTTAAGGAGACCTCAATGGATTAAATGGCTAGTGTTTTTATTAATTGTATTGGAATTTGTATTTTATTTTATTGCACTATAATGTGTATTTGAAGGGGTAAAAGCACTATTAGCCATACTTGACTAATAGGGCTATTTCCCATTCCTGTGTGGTGTTGGGGGTAGATGGGGTGAGTGAAGGGGGTAATTGCCCCGGGTGGGTGGTTAGGCCTCCCTGGGGGGGGGGAATAGCGGGAGTGGTTAACCCCTTAATTACCTTAGTGGTAGCAACCGCTGCGGTAATGAAGGGATTGACCCTCCCGGGAGACCTAACTACCCACCCTGGGGTAACTACATCCTTCACTCACCCCCTCAGTGGTTAGCTACTAAGGTAATGAAGCTCTGCTGTTATTTTATTTTTATTACATAGGATTGAAGCAGGGGGTCTCCGGACCTGAAATGAATGCGGTTCAGCTCTGGAGACCCCGTGCATCAATACTATGTAGTAAAAATAAATGATACTCCATCTGATGTAAATCGCAAATCCTATCTCGCCAACCTTTAGGTGGTGTTAAAAAATAAAAAGTGAGTATTTCACCTGCGATTTGCATTACAGAGCTATTTGAATAGCAGTTATTGGCAAAAAAATTGAGTTTCAGCCTTATTTGATTGTCAGAAAAAGAGTGGTAACTAGGGTGACCCCATTTTCCCCAGGACAAACCGGGACACATTTCGCGCATGCACAAAAGACGAACGCCGAGTGCATGCCAGCCGCTGGTGTGCGATCGGTGCTTGCTGTCTGCTCGTGCACATGCCCGACCGGGATTTGCGGGCTGCGAATGCGTGATCAGCACTTGCCAACCGCTTGCCATTGCGCATGCGCCGATTTGCGCGGTCCCAAAAAAACGGGACATTTAAGTTAAAAGTCGGGCCCCGGGACAGAGTGTAACAAAACTGGGACGCCTGGTACTCTAGTGATAATGCATGTAAAAAAGGCGTTTACATGGGATTTTTACATGTGTTAATGGCTTACTCAATAACCAAACGTAAAATCGCTTGTAATGTGCCGTTTACATGCGTTAAGACACTTTTCGAAGCTACTAGAATAGGCCCCATAGATCCAATGCAATAATTATAATAGATAAAGCAATGCGCAGCGTCATTATTTTTTATACCACCTTGAGCTATATTTTTTAACCGCTTCACTTCCAAATGGGGGCAGCAACATGATGATTCCCCTGAACATGTACATACAAATGCGTCCGGCACTCTGAAAAAGCTACACAAATATGTTATCAATACTGACACCGCAAAGTCATTTTAAATATTCACAGCCGTAGTGCTACCGTAGATATTTGTACTATGGACCAAACAAACTCCCTATAGGTGCACTCAAATGGTAGTTCTGCTTTCCGGCTGTGGAGAGTGTGTTTAGTCGGAGATTCTCCTAAACTTAGCAGATCTGTCCTGATGGGACTGTCCCAATTGAAGCTGGTTTGGGGACAGCTTTGATTTCTGTGTTTTTGTCACTTTTTTTTTACCCATCATAACTTTTCTAATGTCAGGTTATACCCACTTACCAGCTTCATGTTGCAAAGCCAGTATAACTATTCTCACATGGATGAGACCCAAAAGGTGGAATGAGCTGTCTGAGTAGGTTACTGGCTCTGCACTTCTTTAGCCCAGGCTGTGCTGAAAAGCTGTGTAATGCAGCAGTGATAAGCTTATAGGGGTCCATGTTAAAATGGATAAGAAGTAAAGAGTGACTCACTGTGAGTGCTCATTTGCATGTCATTACCCAGAATCCCTGGCTGCAGTGGAAGCGTTGCTGCTAAGCAATAATGGAGAAACACAGGGTTGCAGATGTGTCTGAGACGTGTGAATGTGCTCACAAGTGATACTTTTATTTTCGGTATGCTTTTGAACACATTAATACAGCGGTGCGCAAACTGGGGGGCGCGCCCCCTTGGGGGGGCGCAAGATTATGTAGGGGGGGCGCAGGCTGCTTGCGAGGAAACCCTGGGGGCGGGCAGAGCTGTGCACGGGCGGCCAGAAGCTCCGTGCAGAGGCTGCTTCTGTATGATGTCTGCCTTGCTGTGGGGGAGGGGCTTCTCTCTGCACACAGACAGCCCCTCCTCCTCCTGTCCCAGTTTTCAGCATACATGGGGGACTGAAGCAGGCTTAAAAGTGAAAGTAAGTATTTGTGTGTTGTGTTTGTAGAGGTGGGAGACATATTGGGGGGAGGGAGAGAGAATGAGAGCCATGGAGAGGTGGGAGACATATGGGGGGGGGGGGGGGGGGGGGAGAGAAAGAGAGCCATGGAGAGGTGGGAGACATATTGGTGGGAGACATATTGGTGGGAGAGAAAGAGAGCCATGGAGAGGTGGAAGAAATATTGGTGGGAGAGAAAGTGAGCCATGGAGAGGTGGGAGACATATTGGTGGGAGAGAAAGAGAGCCATGGAGGGGTGGGAGACATATTGGTGGGAGAGAAAGAGAGCCATGGAGAGGTGGGAGACATATTGGGGGGAGGGAGAGAGAAAGAGAGCCATGGAGAGGTGGGAGACATATGGGGGGGGGGGGGGAGAGAAAGAGAGCCATGGAGAGGTGGGAGACATATTGGTGGGAGAGAAAGAGAGCCATGGAGAGGTGGGAGACATATTGGTGGGAGAGAAAGAGAGCCATGGAGAGGTGGGAGACATATTGGTGGGAGAGAAAGAGAGCCATGGAGAGGTGGGAGACATATTGGTGGGAGAGAAAGAGAGCCATGGAGTGGTGGGAGAGAAAGAGAGCCATGGAGAGGTGGGAGACATATGGGGGGGGGGGAGAGAAAGAGAGCCATGGAGAGGTAGGAGACATATTGGTGGGAGAGAAAGAGAGCCATGGAGAGGTGGGAGACATATTGGGGGGAGGGAGAGAGAAAGAGAGCCATGCAGAGGTGGGAGACATATGGGGGGGGGGGGGGGGGAGAGAAAGAGAGCCATGGAGAGGTAGGAGACATATTGGTGGGAGAGAAAGAGAGCCATGGAGAGGTGGGAGACATATTGGTGGGAGAGAAAGAGAGCCATGGAGAGGTGGGAGACATATTGGGGGGAGATAAAGAGCCATGGAGAGGTGGGAGACAGAAAGAGCCATGGAGAGGTGGGAGACATATTGGGGGGAGATAAAGAGAGCCATGGAGAGGTGGGAGATAGAAAGAGCAATGGAGAGGTGGGAGACATATTGGGGGGAGATAAAGAAAGCCATGGAGAGGTGGGAGACCTATTGGGGGGAGGGGGAGAGAGAGCCATGGAGAGGTGGGAGACATATTGGGGGGAGGGGGAGAGAGAGACATGGAGAGGTGGGAGACATATTGGGGCGAGGGGGAGAGAGAGTCATGGAGAGATGGGAGACATATTGGGGGGAGGGGAGAGAGACATGGAGAGGTGGGAAACATTGGGGGGAGGGGAGAAAGACATGGAGAGGATTGGAGACATTGGGGGGAGGGGGAGAGAGAGTCATGGAGAGATGGGAGACATATTGGGGGGAGGGGGAGAGAGAGTCATGGAGAGATGGGAGACATATTGGGGGGAGGGGAGAGAGACATGGAGAGGTGGGAAACATTGGGGGGAGGGGGAGAGAGAGACATGGAGAGGTGGGAGACATATTGGGGGGAGGGGGAGAGAGAGTCATGGAGAGATGGGAGACATATTGGGGGGAGGGGAGAGAGACATGGAGAGGTGGGAAACATTGGGGGGAGGGGAGAAAGACATGGAGAGGTGGAAGACATTGGGGGGAGGGGGAGGGAGACATGGAGAGGTGGGAGACATATTGGGGGGAGGGGGAGAGAGACATGGAGAGGTGGGAGAAATATTGGGGAGAGAGATATGGAGAGGTGGGAGACATATTGAGGGGAGGGAGAGACATAGAGGTGGGAGACATATTGGGGGAGGGGGAGAGAGACACTGGGGGGAAGGTGAGAGAGAGACTGGGGGGAAGGTGAGAGAGAGAGACACTGGGGGGAGGGAGAGACACAATGGCTAAACAGAGGGATGAAGGTCAAGCAGAGATGGCAGAATTGAGGGTCTTGGGAGGATGAGTTTTGGGGGGCTGAGGGTTCTTCTTTGGGTCAGGGGGGTCACTTCGGAGTATTGATCAGCAGGCGAGATTCATCAGTACCCCCCTTGAGTTTGGTTATGGGGGTCCCTGATCCCTGGGCAACATTTAAAACGGGAATAAATAAAACTGGTAGGTAGGAGTGGATGACACTGGGGAAAGCAAATGGGAGAAGGAAAAAAAGGGGTGCGGGAGAGGGAAGGCATGTAGCAAAGAGGTGGATGAATGCCCCCTCAAATGTATTGCCTTTGTGCACCAGAAAAAAAACATATTACCAGATGCCAGCAAACAATAAAATAAACAGTGATCCAATACCAGTATACTGCCTGCGCGCACGCCTGCAGCCCAAGCGATTTGTGAACTTGGCTGCAGGAGATTTTAGACGCGTGGCGGACGCGTCACAAAGCTGGTGCACCCTCATTGGCTGAACAAGCTCACGTGCACTGACGTCATGTGATTTTGATTACATTAGGCAGGGGGGCCCGAGAAATTTCAACCAATATAATTATTATGACATTCCTTTTGCGTTACAAACCATATATTTAATTGCGCTTTTGGGCGGTTTTAAGGGGTTTACAAGTGTTAATCACCTTAATGCCTGGTACCTAATAATAATGTGGTTATCCGGATATGTAAACAGCGACATCTCTGCTGTTTGAATGTACAGTAGTGTGCTTGAAGGTTGCGTTTTCTTTGCAGATGAGAGTGACACCCTCACAGAGGGAAGGTGACAGAAGTGTCAGGGTATTAGGTTACTGTGAAGATATGTCACTTCTGCTCCTGCCCGGAGTGATTCCTCCATTGGTTAGACAGCTAGAGGAGCGTTCAAAACCCCGTTTATACTGTGTCCTGCCACCAGAAGAAAAACGGCAGATTTATATGTGAAGGTGGTAATCAGGCTGTGCTGAAAAGATGTGTAAAACGAGAGGCATAAGCTTATAGGTGGCCATGTTAAAATGGATGAGAATTAAAAGCATGACACACTGCGAGTGCTCCTCGGCTTGTCATTACCCAGAATCCCTGGTTGCAGTGGAAGCACTGTTTGCCAAGAGGTAATGGGGGAAAACAGGGTAGCAGACCTGTCTGAGACATGTGAATGTGCTCACTAGTGATATGTTTATTTACTGTACACAGGTGTGTATATATATATATGTGAAACAATGCACTTATTTTTTACAATACAGCAGAAAGATTTCTATCTGGAAAGTTGTATTTATTATCTCTTTTGTAATCTGCAAATTGACGCTGTACTAAGAAGCAATGCCCTGTATGAAGTGCCCACTTCCAACCAGTTACATTACTGGGGCTTTTAAAAAACACATGTACCCCCCTGCTTGGCTCCTAGGCATTTTACCCCGGATAATCTCTGTATTTGACTTCCTCAGTCTTTTACCTTATCAGGGTGCTGGGGACGTGCAGCTGGGTGGTGATGGAGAAAGGGTGTCAGGAACTTTATAGCTATGAACAAGATTGAGTGTATTTGCATGTTAGAATCACAATTTCCCCAGATGCATGCCTGGGGAGGCACAGCTTGGGAACAGTTTCAATGGAGGCTTGGACATACAAGACAGCTTATTCATCATGGTACATACTTTCATAATACCTTTGGGGTCCCTGCTTGGGCTACCCCTTTATATCTTTGGTCAGAGGCCTTAGGTTAGTGAACAGCAAATATATATACACACACCAATACATGCCCCCTCTGATACTCACCCCATACATACAGGGGGCATGTATTGGTGTGTGTGTATATATCTGCTGTTCACTTGTATTTGGCAGCCTACACCTTGAGAAAGGCCGTATTACTGCCGAAACGTTGGGTTCCTTGGCACGTTAAACCCCTTTTCATTTGATGATTCAGACCGTGTGCCTGATTCTTCTTCTTTACTGGATCTATTTGGGACGTCAGGAGCTCCCCAGAACCAGCGCACTGGCGGTTAAGTACCCCACTTTGACCCTTTTTTGTTTGAGTGCGTGCACTACCTTCACTCCTAGAAACAGGATGTAACCACATGGGGCTTTACTCAGAGTTAACTCCTAAAAGTCCCTTTTAACCCCTTAAATCCATATGGTAACCCCAGAGGGAGGGGGTTGGGGGATAACACATATAACCTTCAACCGCTATTTGTTCTAACCCCACACCCCCCTAGTGAACGCCCTTAGAAGGACTCCCGAGTGGGTATTTGAATGGGTCAAAGGACAGATAGGAGAAGCTTGAAGTTGTGCAAAAATCTGAGCTAATAAATATTAAATAATTGGCGATGGAGTGCTCCAGGAGAATAAAACTGGGGAGGCCCTAAACCCTGATGCTTAGGATTTGCAAAATAAAAATGTGGTGGGATCGCTTCTTTAAGAGGACAGGCAAATAGAAGATTACACACGCATACCATAGTATCTCTTTATTTTGAAACGGATGCATCACTTCGTCTTAATGTACAACGCATATCACCGTCACCGCTGTGACGTGGACCCATGTGTTAGCGCACCATTAAAGTATGCCGAGGCCTAGCACCGGTCAGCTTATCTGGATCTTTATCTCCAAGTGTCTGAGGTACAAAACTATTGGGCTGTGCATTCCCGTTGGATGGGATTTTGTGCCTATTAATTCTGCTCTGCACAGAGCTGCACACATTGTCAGCGCCGTATGAGAATAAATAGATAATGTGTACTGACAACCAGCCGCTTGTTTGTGTTAGAACAGCTGGGAAGATACAGAGTCTAAAAGGAAACAAAGCAGAAGCGTGTGAAAATGTTAGGCAGTTTTCATAAGCATTGGTGTGTGTCAGCTTCTCTTTGTCTTGCCAAGGTCTCCGTCCCTTCGCCATAATATCTCCACTCTGCTGCCTGAGATAGCTGACTGTATGATTACTGTACAAGTGGGATTGCTTAGTCTGTGACCCCATTGAGGTATGAGAACAACCGATGCATGTAATAGGGTGATATTATCCCAGTCTATGAGAGCAACTGATTTCTGTAAGAGGGTGGTCATTATTATTAATATGAAGGGGATTGAGAGCAGCCAGGTTACTTAAGGGCAACTGGTAAACATAGGAGAATGGTTGTGAAGAGGGTGAGACTAGTCCGGTTCATGAGGACAACTGGTGTATGTCGGGGGCATAATCCTGGCTATTTAGGTCATATCCAACCTCAGTTGGTCAAAGGATGCAGCTGATGTGTGTAGAAGGTTGATCGTCACTTTTATGAGTGTTATGCTGCAGAAGACTGGAAGTTCCCGAAGCAGTTCTGTCGAGTGGTATGCATTGGGAATTAAATTCTCTCTCATTGGAAGGGAGCCTCGCCAATTGGTAACCACACAGACTTCAATGTAGTCTTAATCTTTCAAGTTCTCACTACTTGATACAAATCCAGAACCACTGCATCACATGGTGGTCCTGAGCCTTCACAGGAATGCTGTATTACTGTTATATGGCTATTAAAGTCTATTGGGGCACATTTGATAAGAAAGCAATAGTGACACGTAAAGGACTGTAAAATGGCCAGCACCTTCCCTGCTTGGTAAGATGGAGGATGACATTGACAGACTAGTTATGGACATTTGAAAGATATGGTTTTCACATTCTCCAGCCTTAGTCTATTCACAAAACTGAATCCAAAACAGGAAGTAGTCACAAAAGTTCCAGGACTATAAAACAGGGTTCTCCTACTGGCGACCCGTGGACCAAAGGTGGCCCGCCAAGGGCCTTGATGTGGCCCTTGGACCCTCCACTCCTGCTCAATGTCATGCTAGTTGCTTAGGCAGCTACTGTAAGTGCAGATTTCCCACACTAAAACTCACTTGTAAGTTAAGGGAATGTAAATATATATGGCACAGATGTTATAAATTCCTGCAACATGTTGAAATATATAATTATGTTCAAGTTTTTAAATGTATCTAAAATAACATTACAATCGGTTAGTGGCCCTTCTACTCCACAATGTGTTCTGATCCAGCCCCTGTGGAGAACTGGTTGAAGAGCCCTGCTATAAAAGCAAGCTCAACATAAGGAAGGAGTGACCTAGTAGTAAATATATTAGCTTTGGAGGTGGAAACCCTGGTTCACTCCCTTTTGTAACTGCTTTTGACTTTGGCAAAGTCATTATTTCCTCACATTCTTTCAGGCACCAGATAAGGATTTTAGAAAAGCAAATTCTAATTTACTCACTCATCCTGTCCCGCCTTGACTACTGCAACCTTCGCCTAGTTGGCATTCCCCTTGTCCGTCTAGCCCAACTTCCATCTTTCCACAGTGCTGCTGCCAGACTCATCTACCTCACTCACCGCTCCACTACGCAAATCCCTACACTGACTTTGCATATCCTCTAGAATCAAATTTTAGACCTTAGCTCTGACTTACAAAGCTCTCAGCGACGCTTATAACTCATCCCTAAATGTATCCCTTAATGCCAGAGTGGGCCGGTCGCGGTCGCCCCGCCCAAGTCCCTACCAGAGTTTGGCTACAGAGGGACCCTCCGCCACAGCCGCTTCGCCGTTGGACCCTACGCCGCCGGTCACTTCTACTATAAGATAGGTTTTCGATTTTAGGGGTTTTAGCAGTTAGGGTAGGGGGTTAAGTTAAGGGGTTTTAGGGTAAGGCGTTAACGTTTTTAAAGGAGGGGGTAGCATTAGTATTGGGCTTTAAAATTAGGGTAAGAGTTAAGGTTATGGACTTATGCAACTAATTTTGACAGATTTATTATAAATCATTCTTCCTGGTAATGTACAGGTTATTAAGAATTTATATTATTGTTAGGGACCCTTGAGATGTGGTCTGCCGTGTAGTGGCTCAGGGGCTTACAACACTTTGGCCAAAATGTTAAACTAAAAGACCATTTTATTTAATAGATATCTATACATGTATATTTAGGCACTGTATCGTGTATGAGTTTCACTGGATGCGCACTGAGCTCTGTCTGTGTTTTATGTTATGTCTCTGGTTTTAAATATGGACTTACCTTAGCCACAAAGGGGTCGGTGGCTGGAGGTCCCAGCAGCGAGGACACTTGCGGCAAAAATATAGGCGCGGCATAACAGCCGCGACCAAATGTTATAGACTGCTAAACGCCCCCTACATTCTGCCCACGGTATCCGCCTTTCCTCCTACCTTATTACCCCTCTCTCCCGCCTACAAGATTTCTCCCGTGTTGCACCCACTCGCTGGAATTCTCTACCACGCACCATCAGACTCTCCCCCAGCTTTTAGACATTTAAAAACTCCCTGAAAACTCACCTTAGGAAGCCTATCTGGAATACCTCTAACATCCAACTCAACCAAGAAAAACCCATGAAAACCGCAACCCAAGGAATGAAATGACTACAGAGGCAACAGGCGAAAGACAGATTCAATGTTGGTAAACAATCCCTCCCTCACCTCATTGCAAAAGGTGCCGCGTCATTAAAAGATGCGTAGTTCACTGTACACCGCTCCTGGCTAATCCCATCGTTGACTGACTCACCATCTGGGAATGACAAGTTGTATCAAGGAAAAAATGCCCGGCACCTTCTGAAAGATGATGCCCAAAGGGGAGACCTACACACCATCCAGCGGTGGGTCCCAAAATGGACCCGCTATCCTACCCAACGACACTGTCTCGATCTTACTACTAACCACTTCACTGTGTTTGGTAGCCGATCTCAAATACCCCCCACCATCCATAACTGTGCCCCCAAAGAACGGGACCCTGAAACACTGGGAAAAACCTTCATACAACAGCTCACCGCTTCCCTTTTGGGGAATACCTTCTTTCAGCCCAATCAGTATGGTGTACGCAATGCATTAAAAGCTCGCCGGGCAGTGAAGGGGTTAAACCTTTCTTGTATTGTACCAGATCAATTTCCGTATGAATACAACTGGACTGGGAGATCCAGTTTTGTAGCAGTGTCTGGGATCCTCTGGCTCCCAGCTTGCAGTGCAGCTGCCCCGGATCTGGCCAGTGTTTGGCCTATTGGTATCTCACAGAGGGTCTGGAATGGTTATTTTCAATCAGTGAAACCTTCCTCCCACGTGTCCACACGTCAGGGCACCAGAGCCCGGCTTATGATGTAACCCCTTTCAGAACGCTGTGCATTCTCCGTTCACCTTCGCGCCCTGTACCCTGTGGCATCTGTATATCTAAATGGCAAGCTCTGTGTGGTGACATTGGATTTGGTAAAGTAAATCCCTTTACCCCTTGTGATTGAATTTTTTTTTTTTGTGGGACTACTTACAAAACAGCTGCTTGTTGGGATCTTCTAAACACTGCTTTATAACGTACGCAGTGGGGATTTGGCAAGTGTTCAGTCGCAGAAATACATGAGCTTTTATTTTCACATACAGCCTCAATTAAAATAGACTGATCTTCACATTGTAACACTTCAAATCCCAAAAGATTCCCGGCGGCACTCGGTGAGAGATGCCCTCCCCCCCCCCCCAAAAAAAAAAAACCTGAAACGTTAATGAAGGTTTTTAACAAGCAGAGAAAAAGGGTGACTGTGTAAAATGGGCATTGATCATTCACTCACCAGATTTGGTTTGTAAAGGTCTGTAGAAAAGTACAATTAGGTAAGGAATAACCAACTGGAGCCATAAAGAAAAAGCCAATTATATGCTATCAAACGGGTATCTTTTAAAATCAGGCACCACGGAGTATATTTTAAAAATAGCCCCACTGCCCCGATTAACCCTTTCAGGAATATGCTACTATTTAGTACCAGATGAGTACCAGGTGAGTACAGGCATACCCCGCATTAAAGTACACAATGGGACCTGAGCATGTATGCAAAGCGAAAATGTACTTAAAGTGAAGCACTACATTTTTCACACTTATTGATGCATGTACTGTACTGCAATCGTCATATACGTGCATAACTGATGTAAATAACACATTTGTAACAGGCTCTATAGTCTCCCCGCTTGCGCACAGCTTCGGTACAGGTAGGCAGCCGGTATTGCTGTTCAGGATGTGCTGACAGGCGCATGCGTGAGCTGCCGTTTGCCTATTGGACGATATGTACTTACTCGCGAGTGTACTTAAAGTGAGTGTCCTTAAACCGGGCTATGCCTGTACAACGCTACTTGAACCAGCTGCCCCAGACAATCTTAGAATATTTTGCTTTGTAGCCCTGTATAGTTTGAGAATATGACCCTGGAAAGTTCGCTATAGGAATATATTCCGCCCATGTCCAAATAAACTGGTCATCGCGGTTGCTCACATGCCCTGTTGTCTCCGCACAGATGCAAATTGACATGTCTACTGCATTGTACTTTTATCTGAAAGACGGATTGTGACCTTGTCCGAGTGCAGCTTGTTTCATTCCAGGCACAGCGGTGACTCTGAGATAAGGTGGGAAAATGCGGTGGTCACGGTAATGTACTCACCGTTCCCAGAACCAGCTTGCACGAGAGGGGAGGGTGCAATGTCTGAATGTGCCATGTGTTCTTAAATTCAAAATCTATTCAATTGCGGGGAGTGGGGGGGGAGGGGGAGTAATTTGGATCGCATATTGGGAAGTTTTTGTACAATATCTATTCTCTAAAATCAGCTGTTTAATAAAACAGCAATACTACTTCCCCACCCCCCACCCTTTTTTCACCTTGCTGTATTTTTATATGTAGATGTATATGTGCATGTGATAATGTATCATTCTACGTTCTTAGGCTACGGCCCCGCTGTCTGCGCTGCACGCGCGCCTGCAGCTGAGATCCCCGGTCTGCACTGAGCTGCAGGGGGAAAGACGGGGCTGGGCGTGTCGGGGGATGCGGCCATGACGTCACCCGGCAGGTTTGCCCTCATTGGCTGAACCGCCAGGGGGCGTGGCCTAGCGCTCCGTCGCTAGTTCTGCTCACAATTTTCCTGTCTGCAGGAAAAACGGATCGCGCAGCTCGGCGCCCCCCCCCCCCTTGCAGCGGGCCATTAAGGAGCGCCAGCATGGTGACGCGCTCCTCCCCCCCCCCTCCCCCTGAGCCTGCCGACAACTTAGGAAAGTCGCGCCAGAGGTTTAATGCCAAACCGCGCCCCCCCCCCCCCCCCCTCTAGCAGGGGGAGAGGGAGATGGGATGTGCAGGGGGGGAGAGAGTGATGTGAGGTGCAGGGGGGGAGAGAGTGATGTGAGGTGCAGGGGGGGGGAGAGAGTGATGTGAGGTGCAGGGGGGGAGAGAGTGATGTGAGGTGCAGGGGGGGGGAGAGAGTGATGTGAGGTGCAGGGGGGGGAGGGTGATGTGAGGTGCAGAGGAGGGAGAGGGTGATGTGAGGTGCAGGGGAGGGAGAGGGTGATGTGAGGTGCAGGGGAGGGAGAGGGTGATGTGAGGTGCAGGGGAGGGAGAGGGTGATGTGAGGTGCAGGTGAGGGAGAGGGTGATGTGAGGTGAAGGGGGGGAGAGGGTGATGTGAGGTGCAGGGGGGGAGGGGGTGATGTGAGGTGCAGGGGGGGTGATGTGAGGTGCAGGGGGGGAGGGGGTGATGTGAGGTGCAGGGGGGTGATGTGAGGTGCAGGGGGGGAGAGGGTGATGTGAGGTGCAGGGGGGGGAGAGGGTGATGTGAGGTGCAGGGGGGGGAGAGGGTGATGTGAGGTGCAGGGGAGGGTCATTGGAGGTGCAGGGGAGGGTCATTGGAGGTGCAGGGGAGGGTCATTGGAGGTGCAGGGGAGGGTCATTGGAGGTGCAGGGGAGGGTCATTGGAGGTGCAGGGGAGGGTACTCATAGTATCGCATCTTTGATAAGAGCAGAAAGGCAGGGAGACTTTTTTGATGAAACACTTAAAAAAAAAAAAGATAACAAAAAATCAGCGATACTTTGTTTTTCTAAAAAAGTCGTTGTACTCTGGATTTCTAAATAGGAAAGGAGTGGTACTTTGTACCCACTGCCTCCGTCACACTTGACCTCTGAACAGATGGTACTTTCTATGTTGATACTGGGCTTATACGGTGAATCACGTTAAATCCTTTGCTTCTTTAGCAAAAATAAGCATTCTCTGCAAATATTTGCCACCTCCGATTTTGTTTGAGCAACCCTTCTTTTTTACTGGGGCTGCCCCACTTAGCAAAGTATACTGGACAGGCCATAAAGTGAAAGGGCAGGACAGGGTTCTCTTTACCCACCATAACTTGTGTGGCTGAAACCTAACCCGGCTTCATATTGCAAAGCTCGGTGCAGCCAGCCTCACACTGGTGAAACCCATAAGGTGGAAGGAGCCGTCTGTGAGTAGCTTTATTGGCTCTGCATTTCTTTAACCCACGCTGTGCTGAAAAGCTGTGTAATACGGCAGACATAATTTAAGGGGTTCATGTTAAAATGGAACTCGAAGTAAAAGGTGACACGCTGTGAGTGCTCATTTGCGTGTTGCTACTCAGAATCCCTGGCTGCAGTGGAAGCAGCGCATGCTAAGAGGTAATGGGGGAAAGACAGGGTTGCTGTAGTAGTAGTGGATACAGTGCTCGTCCCAGGAAATGGTAATGTAGGAACTAGAGAAAAAGAACCTGATATTGTAAGAGCCCTCGAGTATCCATAAGTAAAGTAATGTTATTAAAAATATTCTTTATTAGTATTATACTTAAAATAAAAGGGTATATATGACATAGGAATAGACATCGGGTGACTTATTGGTCCCCTAGAACAGTTTATTGGCTAAAAGCACCTTTTTACTTGGGCGTCGGTGTTAGCACATTATTCTATCCACGTAGTAATTTACTGCTTCACTGACTTACACTACTGACCATACTGTACGTCGTTTGTCATATATATACCCTTTTATTTTAAGTATAATAATAAAGAATATTTTTTAATAAAATTACTTATGGATACTCGAGTGCTCTTGCAATACCAGCTTTTTTTTCCTCTCTCTAGTTCCCAGGGTTGCAGACCTGTGTGAGACGTGGGAACGTGCTCACAAGTGGTAATTATATTTGCCTTTCACAATGTAAGAAGATATGTTTAAAAAAAAAAAAAGTTAGGTCATTTCAGGCACAAACGCCTAACCCTGAAAAGCCCTATAACACAATACTACCCAATACAGGTTGCTTTCATTAGGGACCATGTAGATTTAAGCTCTTCGGGGCAGGGACTCTTTTTTCCTAATGTCTTCTTTTATGTATGAAGAGCTTATTCATATTAGGCCACGTGTGTTACTGCTGTAACGTGCTGTATACATGGATGGCGCTGTGTACATGAAGATATACATACATCTCGCACAATTCTGCAGCAGATTGCTTTGCAGCCACTTTAATAGCCAGATCAGAAATATAGATTACGAGTAGAAGGCCTGGAGGTTACTTTTAACCCCTTATGCTGCCGGAAGGGCCAGCAATGTACTGCAATGTGGTTAATGTCATTTCAGTTACATTTAAAACAAATATATAAATCGCTGCGCTTCTCCATGTAAAGAGCATGCAGCTGGCGAAGAGATTGGACATACAAATGTGAAAAACAGACAGTGAATCCCTGCGCTTCTCCCTTTGGGATAGCAATAAATGGGGATATATATATATATATCTATATATATATATAGATATATATATATATATCCACATATACACACACATACACAGGCATACCCCGGTTTAAGGACACTCACTTTAAGTACACTCGCGAGTAAGGACATAGCGCCCAATAGGCAAACAGCAGCTCGCGCATGCGCCTGGCAGCACATCCTGCACAGTAATACTGGCTCCCTACCTGTACCGAAGCAGTGCGCAAGCGGGGAGACTATAGAGCCTGTTACGAATGTGTTATTTAGATCAGTTATGCACGTATATTACGATTGCAGTACAGTACATGCATCGATAAGTGGAAAAGGCAGTGCTTCACTTTAAGTACATTTTCACTTTACATACATGCTCCGGTCCCATTGCGTACGTTAATGCGGGGTATGCCTGTATAGTGAAAATCTATATCCCCATTTATTGCTATCCCAAAGGGAGAAGTGCAGGGATTCACTGTCTGTATTTCAGTTACATTTAACATGAAAACATTTCTACACTTGTTATAGCTCAATAAAAGAATAGGAATATTATTATGGATAGCATGTAGTAAAATTAGGGATGGTATGATACCTTTCATTGTACCAATTATATAGAAAATTATCCAAGGATAGCAGCGGAGCACAGCTGAAGGACGGGATCAACACCAGCAATGAAGGGGTTAAAATTCTTCTTTATTGTAACATGGTGCAGTGGGGGAGACAGCAACAACTCTAACGCGTTTCAGGCTATGCAGCCCTTTTTCAAAGAGTGAAATCGCGTCTCCACTACTCGCAGTTTTGAAGGGGAAACCCCGCCCACTTTTCCCAGAGATGCCGTGCGGTTTTCGCGCGAATGCTATTAGCTCTCTGGTTGGTCAGAATAGACCTCCAACTGGGAGCTGGATCGGAGAGGCGTCTCTGGTAGCTGCAGATACCAGCTAGCCTTCTGTTTGGTCAGAGTTAGTCTCCAATCAGATTACTGATTTAGAGATGCATCTTAGGTGGTCAGGGTTACCCGTTCAGCCGCGGGAGTGGGGGAAATAACAAAGGGTAAAACATACAATTGTGAATGACAACACAAATATAAAAACAAAAATCAATGACAACGCAATCAATTTCCTCATATGGATAGATTCAGGATATGGAATAGCCTAAGGTATATTATTGGTATACAGTGTATGGTTATATCAGAAGTATATAATTCCTTCTAGCCCTTAATTTATTTATAATCAATATACAGGGCAAAGAATTGTTCATGGAGATATTTAGTGATGAACAGTATGTTCCTATTTTTGTGCAGAACAATAAATGCCGAATCCATAAAGAATGAGTACACAAATGCAAAGAGAAGGCGACAGAAGAAGATGGGAGAATAAGTAAATGAATGAGCCGGGAGGAGGGGGATAAGGGGGTGGGGGGGAAAGGTGGGGGGGGGGGGGGGAAAGACAAGGGGAGGGGAGGGCTGGAAAACAAGTGAAAAAAGGAGAATAAAGATATACTGTGGATAAAGAAAAACAAATCATTATAATAAATCATTATAATATAATCTGTATGAGACATGGAACATAAATAAATCAAGTAAGAAAATGTTTTAATTCCCAGTCCTGGTTCATGCCCCTGGGTGCCATTGTCCCAAGGGCATAAATCCAGAACATCTCTCTACGATTAAGCAGAGCTTCTCGATTGCCTCCCCTGACATGACTCTGAATGTGTTCAAGAGCACTATATGTGAAAGATCTTAATGTTCCCAGAGGGCAGTGATTAAAGTGGCGTGCGACCGGGTATCTGTCATCACGTTTCTTGATGCTCCTGATATGTTCATTAATGCGGACTTTTAGCGGTCTTATTGTGCGGCCTACATAATTACTCCCACAGGGACAGTTAAGTAGATATATCACAAAGTTGCTGTTACATGTAAGAAATTTCTCAATGCGATAAACCTGATTAGTATATATATTCTTAATAGATTTAAGTTCCTTGGCATATCTACATGTGTTACAGTTCCCACATCTAAAGAATCCCTTTGGTGTTGTGGGGGTGGGTTTCTTAGTAGAGCAGAACAGACTAGGTGATAAATGATTCCCAATGGTCTTGGCCTTTTTAAAGACTATTTTGGGGTTAGATTTAACTAAACTCTCTAGATCTCTATCCAATTTAAGGATAGACCAATGTTTTTGTAAGATACACCTAATCTGTTCTGCCTGCTTAGAATAGGTGGTTATGAAGAGTGGTACCTGAGGGGTTGTATCTCTCTTAATTTTAATTTCTCCTCTTTTCTTTCTAGTATTTTTGCTGTTTCTGTTTAGGAGCTCTGCTCTATCTATTTTGAGTGCGTTCTCAAACGCAACCTCTAGGTCCTTCTCTCCATAACCCCGACTCAGAAATCTTTGTCTGAGTTCCTCAGCCTGAAGGAGGAAGGATTGTTCCGTAGAGCAAATCCTCCTTAGTCTGAGGAACTGTCCCTTTGGAATACCCCGAATTAGGGATCTGGGGTGAGCACTGTTGGACCTGAGCAGCGAGTTTCTTGAGTTCGTTTTTCTAAATACATTTGTTTGTATACTCAGATCTATGTCTATGTATAGGTGTAGATCAAGATAGTCGATCTTAGTTTCATGATAGTTATGAGAAAATTTCAAATTATAAGTATTTGCTTCCAGATATTCAAAAAAGGAGTGTAGAGTGTCAATATCACCGTTCCAAATTAATATCAAATCATCTATAAATCTACGGTAAAACATAATGTTGTGCCTGAAAGGATTCTTATCACCAAAAATGTGAGTGTTCTCCCAAAAACTCATGAATAAGTTCGCATATGAAGGTGCAAATGATGTGCCCATTGCTGTGCCTTGTGACTGTAAATAATATTGTTTGTCAAACATAAAATAATTATGTTGTAACAAAAACATAAGTGCATCTAGTAAAAAAGTGCTCTGTGCTAGGTTAAGGTTAGAGTGATTCAGAAAGTGACTTATAGCTTTAGTGCCCAAGGTGTGTTCAATTATTGTGTACAGTGAGGTCACATCCAATGTGACCCATATGAAAGTATTAGACCATTTTATGTTTTGAATATCTAGAAGCAAATCTGAAGAATCCCTTAAATAAGAAGGGAGCTCTTTTACAAAAGTCTGCAAAAAATAATCAACGTACCTAGATAGACCATCCCCCAAAGATCCAATACTAGAGATAATAGGTCTGCCAGGAGGGCTAACCAAAGATTTATGGATCTTTGGGAGATGGTGAAAAATAGGCACGTTGGGAAAAGGGTTATACAAATAAGCGACTTCTTGTTTTGTGAGAACACCCAACACGCTGCCCAGGTCCAACAGGTCACGAATTTCCACCAGAAAGGCTTGTGTGGGATCTTTATCCAATTTGCAATATGATTTTACATCACTAAGCTGTCTGAGGGCTTCTAAATGATAAGCCTCTGAGTGCATCACAACCACTGCACCCCCTTTATCCGCACTTTTTATAACTATATTTGATCTTTTTTTGAGTGTGGAGAGATGTAGATGTTCCTCTTTTGCCATGTTATTAAAGGGGGGTGTGGTAAATGAGTAACCCTTGGCCATAAGTTGTAGGTCCTTCTCAACCAGTTTCTCAAATGTCTCTAAATGAGGGCCTTTTGTAAAGTTCGGGCAGAAGATTGACTTATTTCTAAAGGAAGTGTGCTTAGCTCCCGTGAGGAATGCCAGTTGTTCCTCCTTATCTATACAGTCTGCAATTTCTTCTTCACCTATAAGATCAGTGAGGTCTTGTATCGCGCCAAACTCTTTGAAAGATAGTCTTTCCCCCCGTGTGTCATCAATCACATGGTGGGGATCAATGTCCCCAGCATCTGATGGAGGAGACATGGGGATCTGAACATCCTTAGAAGAAAAGAATTTTTTCAAGGAAAGTTTTCTAATAAATCTCTGGAGATCTATAATAGTATTAAACAGATCAAAGTCATTCATAATGGCAAAATTGAGGCCCTTGTTCAGGATCGCCAGTTCTTCATCCGGGATCGGAATGCCTGAAATATTCAAAACATTGTTAGTATTTATTATGGATCGATCTTTCGTTTCTTTAATGCCACGTCTTTTTGGCGAGTTCTCTGGGTCCAATACTCTGTATTACTTAATTAACCTTGTCCTAACCTGTTCATCTACATTTTTGAGCAACCATTGCCATTGTACCCCATTTTGCTGAAGCACTGTTTTTAAGGAACCTTTCCTTTACCTTTTACATTGTACCAATTAGTTGCTATATTACAAGCTTTCGAATCTCTCAGGGTCCTTCTTCGGGTATGGCAGAAATACAGACACAAAATGATATACAGTATTTGTAAGAGGGATATCTGGTTGCAATGGATGTAACCAGATGACTGCCTCTCAACGGCAATTGTAACCACATATGCCTCTTACAAACACTGTATATAATATTCTGCGTTTCTGTATTTCTGCCCTACCCAATGAAGGACCCCGAGAGGTTGGAAAGCTGGTAAAATATCACCTACTTATTGGCCCAATAAAAATATCATACACCTAGTCCCTCTACCTCCATTGTTACTAGGTGTAAGAAAGGACCAGCATGGCTACCGACCCTTCTTTGCTTATTATGGATAGTATAGAGATTTAACCAAGACACCTTTTTACACATCTGTAACTTTTTCACTGTACGAGTGTTCACATAGAACCGAAAAGGGATCATTGGACATCCAAGTGTTACTCTTCAGGACTTGATTAATTGAAGTGACTCAGGCTTACCTCTTATGAAGAACTGGGTCCCAGAAAAAGGGCACATCAAAGGGTGGTGCTGGAGAAGGAGGAGGAGCAGGAGATGGTTTTAAAGCATCAGTCCAAGCTGCGTTTTTTAATTTTTTTATTTTCCTCTTTAATATGTGCATCAATATTAATAATAAATATTATTATTAATAATAAATATTAATAATAAAAATTTAAAAAAAGGTCCACACAATGATAAGTAATTAGCTATGTTGCCGATCGGTCCGTTCTCCTGTGATTGATCGGCAAAGATTCGGCTTGGGGGTTCACTAAATATCAGTGCAACAGAAGAGGACCAAAGATGCAAAGTTCTGTGGGGAAGATCATTTGACCAGGCAGTCACTAGATACAATGGTGCACTACTAGAGAGCGGGCAGGGCTCAAAAAGGGGTGTGCCAGAACCTGTTTCAGAAGAGGAAGGGGGTGTGACTTTGTGAATGGTTGCTATAGAAACAAAAAATTCTTGTTACATTATAATACATTAAAAATGTAATTCAGAGTTGTTTAAAAAAAATGCTACAAGTATTTTCTCATAGTACAGAACTGATTTATTTAAAAAAACACGTGTAGGATATTGCTTGGTCTGTAGCTTTAATAACAAAGGGCAGGCAATGAGATAAAAAGGAGTACTCTCTTTCAAGGACCAAAGTAGTGGTATGTATAATAGGTTAAAAGATGGGTTCTCAACTCCAGTCCTCAAACCCTCCCCTCATCCCCCCCCCCCCTCCCAACAGGTCAGGTTTTCAGAATATCCCTGCTTCAGCACAGGTGGCTCAGTGACTCAGTTTTCAATGGCGCCACCTGTGCTAAAGCAAGGATAGCCTGAAAACTGACATGTTGGGGGGTGGGTGTTGAGGACTGGAGTTGAGAACCCCCGGGTTCAAGCATCAATCCCCCCCTTCCCCCCAAATTGAGACAAATCTCTCTAGCGGTTTTTCCCCTAACCCCCGTTTGCCAGTAAAATACATTTTTATTCTTTCCACTAGAGTCCCAGGAGGCCTATTTGTAATTGTTCTTGCAATTACAGGCCGGCTGGCGAAAATTTCTTGTCCAGGAGTTTTGGGGGTTAATATAGCAGCTCCCAGGAGGTAAATGGAAACATGGCCAGTGAAGTTGAACTCTGTGGGACCCCACCCAGGGGGATGCGCAGGATTTTTTTGGGGGGGGAGGGGCGCGCGGGCAGTTGCAGAGGCCCCGCACTCTTCATAAATTTAAATGCCGGGGGACCACGCGAGGCCTCTGCAACCTCAACTTACCGGGGTTCAGCCGGCTTCTGGTCACGTCGCCAATGGGGACGTGCGACGCGCTGCGTCGTCATGGTAACGCTCGTCAAATGACGCTGCTGGGTCATTTGACGCCGGGTCACTTGAGAGGGGGGCGCGAGCAAAAAACTATGCGCACCCCTGCTCTAAGGTAAGACCCTACTTCCCCCCCCACAAAAAAAACAACTAGCAGAACGTATTGCTGCTTCAAGCTTTGGAGACCACTTATAACACACCTGGTATAGCACAGGTCCTGGCACGCAGAGGACACTATTGGACGTACCAGGTTACCAGTGGCAGATTTCCCATTAGGCCCGATAGGAGTGAGATCCTACGACGGAGCACTCTGATCTCTTAGTACACTCGCCATAGCCCGGCATGGGGTACATCCGACGCCGGTGACCATCGGAGGGATATGCCACGGACCGATGGCACGCGGAGCGCGCGGGCACGGACGCTCACCCACGCTTGGCGCTTGCGTAAACAAAAAAAACTGTCTTTGAACCGCGCTCAGCTTGCCTGCAACGCCCCTGCGCGCGCTTGCGAAATAGCGCGGACACTTGTCGCTCATGCTTGGAGAGTTGGTGACGTCACTGTTCTCCAAGCATGAGCGCGGTCAGTGGCACAGGGGACTCAGCCTTACAGACAGTAATAGCTAATAGTAATAGACAGTAAGCGAATAATAGTTTACTTTCATCTTTAATTTTTGTTGCCCAATATGTGGCACTGCCCCTTTAACTGATAGGCTGGGAAGAGGAAAGGATTAAGGTGCAGTTAAAGGGCATACCCTAACAATTCGTGTGTGTATCCTTTACCTGTCAGAGGGGCCTGCAACTGGCGATGATGGGTTTAAAGTGAGCGGCATTAAGGAAAGCCTCGGGTCCTGACGTGGAAGAGCCATGTTTCGCTGTCTGGAAATCCCAGGGAGATGGCTTGGGAAGCAATTAGCAGTGGTGGCCATTTTTAGGACTCCCTGCGAAAAATAATTTTTCCTTAGAATAGTCAACTACTGAGGGATAATACCATTTCATATGACTTGGATGACAGAGGGCTACACAAAGTGGGAATGAATTTACTATATGGGTTTGTTGGTTGGCTTGCTTGTGTCCTGTTCAGTGCAGCTTAGGTGTGTTCCAGAAGATGCAATAGCACTACTACCGAAAGTTTCAGTTACATAGTTACATAGTTGATGAGGTTGAACCAAGACATATCCATCAAGTTCAACCTATGTTAAACTTAGACAACAGATACTTTATTAATGTCAATGAGACTCCTAGTGTCATAGAGCCTGAGGAAGCTTGATGACGCAAGCGAAACGCGTTGCTCGACCCTGTAGCTGTTGATGTTTTTTGTCATCGGAGGCTTCCGTAGTCCGGAAGTGAGGGGTGCGTTCCAGACACCATTGTGCGTTCCAGCGCTCCGGCGTGCTGCAGATGCCGGAGAGGAGGAGCTGCCAGCAAGAAGAGCACCTTAACAGACTGTCTACACCCACCGATTCACTGTATGTGTTTTAAAGTTTTTATTACTATTATTAAACTACTATTCACCTTATTTGGACTCACCATCTATTCCGGGGGGATCCTTGGAGATATTGAGGACCTGTATACAGCATTTGCTGTTGGAACAACGAAGAGCGGAATAATTCTCCTCAAAGTTAAACCCTGATGGGTTTTAACTCACACTGGCCCGTGTGAGTATTTGTTCATACATTTATATTTCTCGATTGTCTCCTTGGAGATTATCTATCATCCCCCATTAGTTTTATATTATTGTATATATTGACACCAACCTTTGGTTCCTTTCTTTCACTCCGGGGGCAACTGAACATCCTGAGGACCCGTGTGCCCACCAGAAACTAAGAGGAAGTTGTGTGACTCCAGGAAAAGACCTTCTACAGAGTTAAGCCCCGAGAGGCATTTGCTCACACAGGCCCGCGTGAGTATTTGTAGTAATACACTTACCTTATTCTATCATCTCTGACTCACAGTCACTAGTATAGTGCTTCTCACTTACCTGTATATTGTTGTTGTTCTACTGTTGATCTGCGCTCCCCTTGTTTTTCTATTTTTGTTTCCTAGTGTCATAGTGCCTGAGTGGCGATATTATACTTTATAGAATAAGGGCCTTAGGTTAGAAGCTTGTTGGGACAGGATGTATACACTATGAACGGTACTATACCTCCTGTAACTCCCCTACACTGTATAATGCTAGGAAGTTCTTACTTGCTCGAGGGGCAAACAGGGCTTCAGCAGATAAGAGGTGAATAGAAAGACCATGCTGGGTAGTACTTATGTGGTTTGACCAGTTTCTCTGTAGCTAAGAGTTCCTAGCAGCAGTGCTGAAAATAAAATGCTATACTAAGCACAACTGTGTGTACCCTGCACAGGGGGACACGCACAATGACGCAGCCAGAGACTGGGAAATATCCCCTTTGACTATGGTAGGGTGCATAAATAAAGCTCCTTGTCTTATTTGGTGATCAATATCAGTGTGTGTGTATTCATTTGCAATAAATTATAATAACGTTTTGACAGCTCAAAACCCAAATAAGCCGCCTCAAGGCTCTAAGTGACACTGTGTGAAGATATGTGGGGAGCGCTAGATGCACATCAAACAAGAAAACACAGCGTAACAACAAAAGTGACTGTGAAAAAAAAGTAATAGTGTGGATTCACATGTACCCCAAATAAAGACTCCCGAGGCGGCAAAAGTGTGAAACACGTAGTTAGAAGCTACAGAGAACTACTGAGCTCCGAGAGCCTGCGGGGACAGCTGATCAGAGTAGCAGAACGGGGCTGATCGCAAGCATCGCGAGACTGGAGAATCGACGTGGGTGGACTGCAGACGGCGTCAGCCTGAAAGTGTCTGGCAGCGGCAAAGCATCGTATCCCGGCGGGGTGACTGCAAACCCCTGGAAACTCAGTGAGAGCTGCAATTTGTACCCTAATGCTTTAAAGATCTGGGAAAGTGTGAGTGTAACAAGAACTGCGTTCCTTTCCCTGCATAGAAGATTATTGATTTGCACTGTGTTCCTCTTTTCCTCTCGCTTTTCCCTGAAGCCGATTGCATGAGAGAATCCACCTCTACGATCCTGCGATATGGCCCTGTTTACCTTTTTCTTCTTCTGTTCATTATACATGGTTAAGTGTATCGGAGTACATGTGACTCCACACGATCAATTTTCCACAGTCACTTTTGTTGTTGCACTGTGTTTTCATGTTTGATTGGGTGAGTGCATTTAGTGCTCCCCTCATATCTTCACACATTTAATTAGGATGACCAGATTTTCAAAAGTAGAAACCGGGACACATTAAAAAATGATTTATGAACCAAATGACATGCCTTAAAAAAGAAATATTATGATGGTATTTGTCTAATAGCGTCCGTCCCCATTTCTGCTAGAGTATTGATTTATTTCCGTTTCCTAACAGAACACAAACTCTCGAGAGTAAGCCAAATGACCGTTTGGTTTATATGAATAAATTGTGCAATTAAAGGATCTAGTCCTAACTCGATGTTCTCATGTTGTTTGCTTTATTCATACCCTTGGGTTACCATAAGTCCATATTAAAAAAAAGAGACACCAAAAGCCGACCGCGCATGCGCGAGCGACGCGTGGTCGGCTTTCGTTCACGCATTTGCACGCGGCTTTTGTTCACGCATGCGCTAGCGGCATTCCGGGACATTTTCCGTTATTGAAAAATTCCTCCCGGGCGGCAACCTTTAATTAAAAAGCTGGATATGGCTGGGAAAATACGGACATATGGTAACCCTATTTATACAAACATCTTCTCAACAAACCATCCTTCTTCACCCACCTACCGCCCTCAGAAAACAGGGTTCTCACAATCTCACTGTAAAGCGCAGTACAGTATTATATATAGCTACGGGTAATTAAGAGTTTACAAATATATTTAAAATGTTTACTCTTTGATATGATCGATCACATAAAAACATGCAGCGTCTATTGTTACGGGTTTTGACAATTCTAAGCGAGTCCAAACAGGGAAAAGCTCAAAACGAAAACTTTTAACGATTTTGAGAAATTTGAAGTTGAGAAACATGAAGTTTTCGGAAAATCCGTGACTGTCCCGGCATAGGGTCACCCTACATTTAATGCAACAGGAGTTTCCACCACGGATACACTGCACCCTATGCCACGTGTGTAAAAATGTTTGTGATGTCTCGAAAGCTTATTTATTCTTTACACTTATGAGGAGCTCACAGGTGAATGTAGCACAGTCTACAACGATTCATACAATATGGTATTACAGACAACAGAAGCATCCAGTAGGTGTCTCCCCGTCCATCAGAAAGAGCATTGCATACAACACAAGTGGCTTATTCTATGTGTGAAGCTACACGGGCAATTGCAGCAGCGTACTGGACCAAGCACACCCTGATAGATGAGTAGGGACGTGCAAGTGGGGAAACTACAGCGCTCCCCTAAAAAGCTGATAAATACAAGCAAGCAATAAAAGGGACTCAAAATGGTCAGATACTAGCCCTTATATGTATCCTCCGGATTAGCGGCTCAACCTTGAAAGAAGGATCTTTCCTTGATCCTCAGTGGTTAGTGATCAGAGAAGAGTGGTGAGCGCATAAAAAACAGAAATAATGATAAGCAGAAATAACGTGTGACCACAGGTACTGTATTGACACACACACACAAGAGGATGGCAGGGCCCGTGTGAGTTATCCGACACAATGCGTTACGGTCCTCGGTTATCCGACACAATGCGTTACTCAAAATGGCGTTGTAAAGCGAAACACGTTTTCCCATAGGAACACTGTTTAAATGAAAGGTTCCGTTCCTGAAGGCATTTTTAACACTAAAATACACCAAATATTTTATGCAGGCAATAAGATATGCAGCGCACACATACATTATAGTGTATATACTGTAATATATATATAATATAACATAATAAATAATATATTATATACTGTAGTATAATATAATATTATATAGTATAATATTATATATATATACGCTCTTACGACGCTTTGCAACGTTGTTTATGTGAATGTGTATACATATATATACACACATACACAACGTTGCAAAGCGTCGTACAGAGCGTTGGATAAGCCGTTTTGGCGTTGTAAAAATGAATATAGGTATGCATTGCATAGCGTTGGATAAGCCATTCGTTGTAAAGCAAAGCGTTGTAAAACGAGGACTATAATTAGCATTTTTATTATACCCTGCCATCCCCTTCTGCGTGTCAATACCTGTGGTCACACATTATTTCTGCTTATCATTTTTTCTGTTTTTTATGCGCTCAGCACTCTTCTCTGATCAGATGAGTAGGGACAGGCAGGTTAACTCAATCCCATATATCAAGCAAGGGAACCTTCTTACTTGCTGAAGGGTTTATTTGGGGCAACAACATACAAATAAAAAGGGGGGAAAGGTACTGAGGGAACACTGGGACTTGAGTGCAATGGAGGGGAGAGGGAGCTCCCATGGGGGAAGTGGGCTAAATGCAAGCTATAGGGATAGGTAAAAATCAGTAACTTTACCAGGATAGGAGAGATGACTGCTCAAGATGGCTGCAGGTACTAAAAAGGAAGCATGCTGGTCTGGGCTGATGAGAAATTAACTGGGACAATACTACCTGGAAAGGGGAGGGGGAGCAGTCCATCCTGGTAAAAGGCAGGGGGTTGCCAAGGCAACTGGCTGAAGCCAAGAAACCCATAAGGGATCACAACATTGTTGCAACAGGGAGGCTGAGGAGTGCTGGCAGCCTGGAGACAGAGGAAAACAGAATCCTGTTCCAGGACAAGCAGAGACATAAACAAGGTGTCAAATGCATTGTGAATGTGCCAATACATGAAGGCTGTAATATAAGGAGAGGTTCTATAGAGCAAAGCATGCACCATCGAGCACATTCACATGTCCCCTGACGAAGTCCACGGGGCGAAACGCATTGAGTTTGGAGTCTGTCACATCTAAGGCCCGGGCCATAGAGGTGTGGGGAGAGCGGAGGCGCGCTAACGCTGAGGCTCGCCTGCTTCAGTCAGCGCGATTGCACGGACTTGCAGGCGAGCCAGCGTGCGCGAAGGGAGCCGGGGGGAGGTGGTTGGAGGCGGGGCAGTGACGTCGCTGGGCCAATCGCCCGCGACGCACTGACGTCAATGTCACGGCGCCGACGTCACGGCGCCGTGACGTTGACGCTGCTGTGCTGTGTGATTGGAGGTTTTCAGCCGACAGCGCGCTGAAAAACAGCTTGGCGCTCGGCTGAAACCTCCAACTCGTCAGCACGCCTGCGGACGCTCGCGTGAGCCCCCTCTCAAGTCTATGGACTCGGCCTAAGGCTGCGGACATGGTGCCGCAGCCCGTGCGGAGACGAGCGGAGGCTGAGGGAAAGCGGGAGCTTTCCCTGGCCATAGTACACGGGCCGTGGGGGGCGTTCCTGGGGGCGTTCCCAGTGACGTCATAGAGCTGGTTCGCACTCATTGGGCGAAACGCTCACGTGACCGCCCTGTCGCGCTGATAATTCAGTTTTAACTGATTTCTCGCGCATCGCGCGCTCCTGCCTCCACGCGCACACTGCCTTAAGGCAGTCGGTTCGCTTGCGTCTGCACGGTCTGCCTTTGTATGGACGCAGCCTTACAGTGGAAAGGGGGGCACAAGGAGATCTATACAGCCACTTCCAGCCATTTTTGTTCCAGCAACCCGAAATCTCGCGAGACTTTGTGACGTCACAGTCAGGAAGAGAACACCAGGTGAGTGTGCCGGCGCCCCCCGGCATCCTGAAAACGCACGAGGAGGGAGAAAAAGACTTTACCATTGCGGATGGGACTAGGACCTCCCGACAAGACCCCCATACATTGTCTGTCAATTATGTACAAAATGTGAGTGCAATTGTTCTTTCTTCACATGATACATAAATCTGTTGATACCATGTGAGACCCTGAAGGGAGATCCCTGACTGCCCTACAAGAAGAATTGAACCACCAAGAACTTCTAATCTTATGGTTCATTTACCCATATATTTATTTTTCACTATACACAGTCAATTATCACTTCATGTATGTATGTATGTCTTTATTTATATAGCGCCATTAATGTACATAGCGCTTCACAGTAGTAATACACGTGGTAATCAAATAAATAACAGATCATGGGAATAAGTGCTTCAGACATAAAAGTAACATTAAGGAAGAGGAGTCCCTGCTCCGTGGAGCTTACAATCTAATTGGTAGGTAGGGAGAACGTACAGAGACAGTAGGAGGGAGTTCTGGTAAGTGCGTCTGCTGGGGGTTAAGCTTTATATCATGTGTCCAGTATTATCCACAGTGCTATTCATATGCTTGTTTAAGCAAGTGTGTCTTAAGGTGGGTCTTAAAGGTGGATAGAGAGGGTGCTAGTCGGGTACTGAGGGGAAGGGCATTCCAGAGGTGCGGGGCAGTCAGTGAAAAAGGTTTAAGGCGGGAGAGGGCTTTAGATACAAAGGGGGTAGAAAGAAGACATCCTTGAGAAGAACGCAAGAGTCGGGATGGTGAACAACGAGAAATTAGGGCTGAGATATAAGGAGGGGCAGAAGAGTGTAAAGCTTTAAAAGGGAGGAGGAGAATGGATTGTGAGATGCGGGATTTGATCGGAAGCCGGGAGAGGGATTTCATGAGGGGAGACACGGAGACAGATTTAGGAAAGAGCAGAGCGATTCTGGCAGCGTTTAGGATAGATTGTAGGGGAGACAGGTGAGAGGCAGGAAGGACGGACAGCAGGAGGTTACAGTAGTCGAGACGGGAGAGAATGAGGGCCTGAGTCAGAGTTTTAGCAGTCAAGCAACAGAGGAAAGGGCGTATCTTAGTGATATTGCGGAGGAAAAAGCGACAGGTTTTAGAAACGTTTTGAATGTGAGGGGCGAATGTGAGAGAGGAGTCCAGTGTGACCCCTAAGCAGCATACTTGGCTACCGGGGGAACGATCGTACTTCCAACAGTAATGTGGAAGGAGGTAGTAGGGCCAGATTTGGGAGGAAGTATGAGGAGTTCAGTTTTTGCCATGTTGAGTTTAAGGCGACGGAGGGCCATCCAGGATGATATAGCAGAGAGACATTCAGAAACTTTGGTTTGTACAGCAGGTGTAAGGTCGGGGGTTGAAAAGTAAATTTGTGTGTCTTCAAGTAGAGGAACAAAGTTCATCAATAGTGCTCAAAATGACTATAGAAAAATGGTTATAATAATGTCCATATATATTCTTGATTGAAGATGGATTGATGCAGGCCTCTAATGTAAATGTGAGTAATGGGTATATAGGTGACCGTTGTGTATTGGACATATATACGAAAGTCCTAGGGGTACTGTGAATGGAGAATGATTAACTCCACCACATCACTCCTAATGAGGACAATGTCACACACGCTTGCAACCACCTTAATGTATACCTTCCAAAATGAAATAACAGGTAAAACTCACATGAGAAAGGCCTGTCTTCTTCTTGTTGATGGCGTGCATCCAGAAAGGCAGTAGATAGATGAGTATTCTGCAGGAGGCAGTGTGTCAGGGCACAGCCATAAATGATCAGGATAACAGCTTGTAGTTAAAAGGTTTTCTTTATTCGAACATCATGGTGCAGACAGAAAAATGGAGGGTAGCTCTTACGCGTTTCACGCCTTGTTGGCGCTTCGTCAGAGAGTGAAAATGTCATGCTGGGCCCCCCTTGATATAGTGCTTCTAATTGTGTTTCAAATTAGTCACAGCCGTGGCTCCATTGGCCGGAAGGGACGAAACCGGAAATCAAGAACCGGAAGTGACGCGACGGACTCCATGCAGTGGATGATTGTTTACAAGCCATACTTGTGGTCATGGAGACCGCAGCGTCATCCCTCGATGTCAGTGAAGGAAAACATTTTTGTTCACAGGCGGGACCCAGCATTGTCACCCCACCATACAGAAAAAATACATGAACAACGGTGGTGGTTTTTAAAAAAGCAATAATTAAGGCATATCAACTATGCATGAACTGAAGGACTCTATAATTGACAGATAAATGTTGCCCATAATGTACGATTGCAATGATGTTTATAAAGCTTTTAAGTGCTTAATGACAATTATTGCTGATGTATAAAGGAGTCATATATTCATGACAAACCTTGAATATTTAATTAAAATTGTATGTATTATGTAGCAATCATATACAATGGGTTCATATATCAATGAAAAATATTATGCCAATTTTTTGCATGGAAATATACATTTAAACCAGTTACACAGATCTACTTAATATTTTCTCAGTGATTTGAGAAACCTAATGGCAATAGTGATTATTGAAACCTAATAGCAATTATTTATTTATTTTCTACAGAATAAACAACATCTCGAGACAGTCTCCCAAAAGGTTTTTACAAATGCGGCAAATGTACATATTGTAAATATGCAACACCATTGTCTTCAATTACTAATAAGCATACTAGTCAGAAATACAAACTAAAGCACTTTATGACATGTTCAACTAATTATGTTATATACAAACTCAATTGTGCCTGTGGCAGCACCTATATTGGGAGGACAATCAGACCCCTAAAAGTGAGAATTTCAGAGCACTTAAGATCTATAAAAAAGAAAGACCCTAATCTACCAGTGTCCAAACACTTTTTAAATTGTCCAAAAGGCTCTAGTGATACTTTCTCATTCAGTGCTCTAGAGCATATTCCGAGACATACAAGAGGAGGTAATAGAGAGAACATACTGAACCAGAGAGAAATGTTCTGGATCTATACCCTCGGGTCTTTGGCACCCGGGGGTATCAATACTGACAGGGAGCTCAAGCACTTTTTGTGAAATGTATGTTCTTTATACTCTCTGTCATTAATCTTTTGATGTCTAAAATAGAACCATATCATTGCATTATTTGCTATGTATATATAAACCAATATACGTAATTGCAACATACTATCAGAGTACTAAAAAATTGCACTTTCAACATCATATGTGCCTTCTTATATATTGTGTTTATATTCTCAAATACAATCGATAGCAATTATTATAATGTTTATTATCATGCAGAATCCATTGATTGAATATTGCTATTAGGTTTCTATAATCACTATTGCCATTAGGTTTCTCAAATCACTGAGAAAATATTAAGTAGATCTGTGTAACTGGTTTAAATGTATATTTCCATGCAAAAAATTGGCATAATATTTTTCATTGATATATGAACCCATTGTATATGATTGCTACATAATACATACAATTTTAATTAAATATTCAAGGTTTGTCATGAATATATGACTCCTTTATACATCAGCAATAATTGTCATTAAGCACTTAAAAGCTTTATAAACATCATTGCAATCATACATTATGGGCAACATTTATCTGTCAATTATAGAGTCCTTCAGTTCATGCATAGTTGATATGCCTTAATTATTGCTTTTTTAAAAACCACCACCGTTGTTCATGTATTTTTTCTGTATGGTGGGGTGACAATGCTGGGTCCCGCCTGTGAACAAAAATGTTTTCCTTCACTGACATCGAGGGATGACGCTGCGGTCTCCATGACCACAAGTATGGCTTGTAAACAATCATCCACTGCATGGAGTCCGTCGCGTCACTTCCGGTTCTTGATTTCCGGTTTCGTCACTTCCGGCCAATGGAGCCACGGCTGTGACTAATTTGAAACACAATTAGAAGCACTATATCAAGGGGGGCCCAGCATGACATTTTCACTCTCTGACGAAGCGCCAACAAGGCGTGAAACGCGTAAGAGCTACCCTCCATTTTTCTGTCTGCACCATGATGTTCGAATAAAGAAAACCTTTTAACTACAAGCTGTTATCCTGATCATTTATGGCTGTGCCCTGACACACTGCCTCCTGCAGAATACTCATCTAAATTTGTGTGTCATCAGCATAGAGGTGATATTTAAACCCAAGAGATGTGATTAGGTCACCTAGAGAGAGTGTGTACAGAGAAAAGAGAAGAGGTCCCAGGACAGAGCCCTGGGGTACCCCCACAGAGAGATCAATAGAGGAGGAGGAGGTGTTAGCAGAAGAGACGCTGAAAGTACGATGGGAGAGGTAGGATGCGATCCAGGATAGAGCTTTGTTCCGAATACCAAGAGTATGGAGAATGTGAAGGAGAAGAGGGTGGTCCACGGTGTCAAATGCTGCAGAGAGGTCGAGTAATATGAGCAGAGTGTAATGACCTCTGTCTGTACTCTGCGCACCCCTTTTTTTCTTATCACATTTGACCACAAGGACACAGAGGTTGTTCACATATTGGGTTAGAGCTGCACTATTTTTGTTCTTTATATTTAAGTCACTTCATTCACTAGCGCCCCGTTATTTCTTTTATCTATCAGCTGCTAATTTGATTAGGATTTTGTATAAATACAGTTGGGCCAAATGGGCTTGCATCAATGTTTATATTCCTGTGTGTATGTTGTAAAATGGTCCTCCTGCTTTTATGACACAGAGGAGGATGTGTCTCTGTTGATCGCCTCTTCTCCCTCTACCACTTGCCCTCTTGACCCCATTCCCTCCCATCTCCTAAAACCTCTTGCTCCTACTATAATCCCTACGCTCACACATATTTTTAACTCCTCCCTCTGCTCTGGAACCTTTCCATCCTCCTTCAAACATGCAACAGTCATACCATTACTCAAAAACAGCAAGCTTTACCCTACCTGTCTTTCTAACTATCGACCTGTCTCCCTCCTGCCTTTTGCCTCTAAACTCCTTGAACGTCTTGTATTCTCTCGCTTGCTCCATTTTCTCAACACCTATTCTCTCCTAGACCCTCTACAATCTGGCTTCCGCACTGCTCACTCTACGGAAACAGCCCTCACTAAAATAACTGACGACCTCCATGCTGCCAAAGACAGAGGTCATTACACTCTGCTCATATTACTCGACCTCTCTGCAGGTTTGACACCGTGGACCACCCTCTTCTCTACATTCTCCATACTCTTGGTATTCGGAACAAAGCTCTATCCTGGATCTCATCCTACCTCTCCCATCGTACTTTCAGTGTCTCTTCTGCTAACACCTCCTCCTCCTCTATTGATCTCTCTGTGGGGGTACCCCAGGGCTCTGTCCTGGGACCTCTTCTCTTTTCTCTGTACACACTCTCTCTAGGTGACCTAATAACATCTTTTGGGTTTAATTATCACCTCTATGCTGACGACACACAAATATACTTTTCAACACCTGACCTTACACCTGCTGTACAAACCAAAGTTTCTGAATGTCTCTCTGCTATATCATCCTGGATGGCCCTCCGACGCCTTAAACTCAACATGGCTAAAATAGAGCTCCTCATACTTCCTCCCAAACCTGGCCCTACTACCTCCTTCCACATTACTGTTGGAACTACAATCATTCACCCAGTAGCCCAAGCACACTGCCTAGGGGTCACACTCGACTCCTCTCTCACATTCGCCCCTCACATTCAAAACATTTCTAAAACTTGTTGCTTTTTCCTCCGCAATATAACAAAGATACGCCCTTTCCTCTGTTGCTCGACAGCTAAAACTCTGACTCAGGCCCTCATTCTCTCCCGTCTTGATTACTGTAACCTCCTGCTGTCCGTCCTTCCTGCCTCCCCTACAATCTATCCTAAATGCTGCTGCCAGAATCACTCTACTCTTTTCTAGATCTGTCTAAGCATCTCCCCTCATGAAATCCCTCTCCTGGCTTCCGATCAAATCCCGCATCTCACACTCCATTCTTCTCCTCACTTTTAAAGCTTTACATTCTTCTGCCCCTCCTTACATCTCATCCCTAATTTCTCGTTATGCACCATAAAGACTCTTGCGTTCTTCTCAAGGATGTCTTCTTTCTACCCCCTTTGTATCTAAAGCCCTCTCCCGCCTTAAACCCTTTTCACTGACTGCCCACACCTCTGGAATGCCCTTCCCCTCAGTACCCGACTAGCACCCTCTCTATCCACCTTTAAGACCCACCTTAAGACACACTTGCTTAAAGAAGCATATGAATAGCACTGTGGATATTCTGAACACATGATACATAAAGCTTGGCCCCCTGCAGATGCACTTACCAGAACTCCCTCCTACTGTCTCTGTACGTTCTACCTACCAATTAGACTGTAAGCTCCTCGGGGCAGGGACTCCTCTTCCGAAATGTTACTTTTATGTCTAAAGCACTTGTTCCCATGATCTATTATTTATATTATCTGTTATTTATTTGATTACCACATGTATTACTTCTGTGAAGCGCTATGTACATTAATGGCGCTATATAAATAAAGACATACAATACAATACAATGACACCATATGTAAGAGATGTGTGCAGAGGGACATATAATGGAGACCGATTAGGGTGAAATTATATCTTGGCTTTATTAATCCTGTTCCTTTATCCAGGCAAAACATACAAAAACAACAAAATAACATCCCTATCCCTTTGTAAGGGCTAACTTACTTCCCCAGACCATATATGCAGGACTGGGGGGTATGCCCATTACCAGCCTATCATCCCAAAGTCTCAGGAAGTACCTTAAGCAGGTGGCCCTCCATGTCAGTCTCTGGCAGGTTCCTGGGTCCTCTGTGTCCAGGAAATATAGGTGTCTGGATGTCTTGATCTCAGCACAGCCTTTGTGCCCAAGAGAGTGTCTGTGTGCAGGCTACTCTGCTCTCCTGTGTCAGCCCAATTGTGAACTCAGGAAATCTCTTTCCTGTTTCTCACATCAGGCTTTTACAGAGCTCTCATTAGTTCAGGTGGAGATTAGTTAATTGAGTGGCTGCAATTAACTATCTCTCTGCTGGATTTTTAGAGCTTTGAGGCTGCTTTATTTAAACAGGGATAAGTCCCTGTTACAGACATCTATAGCCAGTGGTGTTTCTTTTTGTAGGAATACATGTGCCAGAGCCCTAAGCACTGGTAAAAATGATTTATATATGCATTATTCTTATTATTTTTTTAGAGATCAACAAAAGAAACATACTGAAATGTGATTTTTTATTTTTTTTAAGTGCTGGAAATTAGTTATATACCTTTTGTAAATGCCGACATTGTTTAGAAGGATTGTATTCTTCTATGCTCAAATGACACTCAGGTTTTCAGGATATCCCTGCTTCAGCACAGGTGGCTCAATCAGATGCTCTGTTTTCGACTGAGCCACCCGTGCTCAAGCTGAGATATCCTGAAAACCTGACCTGTTGGGGGCTTGAGGACTGGAGTGGAGCACCTCTGCCTTAGGCCATTATTTTGAGTGGAGCACTCCTGACCTAAAGCCCAACCTGTGACTGCCAGTAAAGGCAGCGACCTATTTAGCTGCAGGTCCCGCTATTAAGGGGTTAACGTGATTACACTGAGAGAAGACATGATCCAGGCATGATGGGGCAAGCCCACACTTTTTTTTTTTTTTTACAAAAGAAAAGGATTAAGCTGTAAAGCCCAGCAGCTAAAACATTGATTTTTTCACAGTTACAACAGTACAAGTCGCTGCTCTGCCTGGAGCAACAACACATACATGGCCAATTTCAGTATGTAAAGGGCACAATAGGTGAATTCTCCCATAGTTCCGAGCCAGTCCCCTGTTTATTCGTGGCCTTATTATTAGAATTGACATGTAGGCAGACCAGACATAAAAAATACTCTGCTTGTCCCAGTAGGGTGATATATGGTCTGGTACACTGGGCTGTTATATGCACACTAACAAAGCAGCCTTGTTGTCGTGTACATAATGTAGATCTTTATTTATATAACGCCTTCCAGGGAAATAGCGCTGTACAATACACAATCTTATCAAAACACATCAGGGTAATAAGCGCTTCAGACATAAATAAAAAATAGGAAAAGGAGTCCCTGTCCCGAAGAGTTTACAATCGAAGTCATCCGATACAAATACTCACTCAACCTCCGGATTCTGAGAGAGTGATAATAACATTGAAGTCTGTGTAAGGCAAAGGACGTGTGTGCCCTGGGAGATCGTGACTTACAATGGGATGGTTGGATAATATTATTGAAGTCCCCGTGGGCAACTGATGTGTAAGACGTTGATTCTTACTTTCCACTCATTCAATACCACAGGGTATCACTAATGCCTCGCAAAGCACGGCCAGCCCCTGTGGCACTGGTACATTTAACACTGGAGATAGTATTAGCACGGAGGCCTAAAGGGACAACTGAGGTTGATCTTGACTTCTAAGGAGTCAATACCCCCTTGAATTCTCAAATCTTGATTTTATAAGAGCTGTTGAAGTTGATGATAATAATAGCATGTTCTTGTATAGCGCTGTTAGTTTTACGTAGCGCTTTACAGACACATTTTGCAGGCGCAGGTCCCTGCCCCGTAGACCTTACAATCTATGTTTTTGGTGCCTGAGGCACAGGGAGATAAAGTGACTTGCCCAAGGTCACAAGGAGCCGACACCGGGAATTGAACCAGGCTCCCCTGCTGCAAACTCAGTGCCAGTCCGTGTCTTTACTCACTGAGCCACTCCCTTCCTATTCGATAGCCAATTTAGACATTCATTTAAATGACATGGAGCAGTAACTTTAATGAATAAAGGCGAGAAATGGGCAAATCCGCTTCCCAGATTTTCTCGCATTTTCCCCCCAAAATCCGCTTCGCTATGTAAAGTCCACAAATGGATTTGGTCGGTTTTTCATCCGTGCGGATTCATCAGAAACCGCCATTGGATAAAAACCCGTCGATGGATATGTAGAATCAGATCCCGCAGATTCAGCAATCCGTCGGCAGATCCGCCAGCGGATTGCTGAATCCGCCCATTGGATTCTACAAATCTGTCCGCGGGTAGCAGAATCCGCAGAGTGTATTGGTAAGAATAATAAAAAAAAAAGTTAAAAAATCTGCAAAACGCGATTTTCCCCTTTTTGAGATTTATCCGCTGACATCCGCGAAACCAGAGGAACCGGCCGATGCGCTGCGGATCCAAATTCGCCCCCAAAATAAAGGCCTCTACATGCCGAGATCTGTGCAAGAGTGTGAGATTTGCCTGTACGACTAAAGTTTCTACGGGTAACTGATGAGAGATGAGGCTAAGTCCCCGCTGGCGCTGAGCACGCTCATGCTTGGAGAGCGCTCCAAGCAGGAGCGCCGGGTGTCTGGCTTGTACTCACGCGCGGGGGATGGGGGGGGGTCATTGCGGGTAGTTGAGCGCGCGGTTAAGTATAGATTTTTTGTTTACCTACGGGCTGATCGCGGCTGAGCGTTTGTGC
The DNA here is from genome assembly GCF_040206685.1 of Ascaphus truei. Classification (NCBI taxonomy): domain Eukaryota; kingdom Metazoa; phylum Chordata; class Amphibia; order Anura; family Ascaphidae; genus Ascaphus; species Ascaphus truei. Next base: position 104,819,335 of record NC_134485.1, on the reverse strand, counting down.
CCGCGCACGAGCGCCGCGCGCACCGCGTGAGCGGGGACTTACATATATCTATATATGTAAGTTTCCTCCGCAAGCGCCGCCCGCTCAGCGCTAGCGGGGACTTAGCCTTTGAGAAACAGGGTGATGAAAATGAGAGCCTTGCAACTGTGGGCGAATTGAACGAAATGGACACGTATTCAACAGAACTGGGTTACAATGACGTGTAGTATGTATGAAAATAAACCGTAGGAGAGGCAGGCACTCCAGAGAATTATTTCTGTCCATCAGTTTGAAATGGTCCAAAAATGTAAAGCAGCAGTCCAAGCTGCCAGGTTTTTTTTTTTAATTTCATTTCCCCCCCCCCTTCCATTCTCCTGTGATCGATCAGATCGGGGGTTCACTAAATAGCTGTCAGTGCAGCAGAAGAGGACCAAAGATGCAAAGTTCTGTAGGGAAGATCATGTGACCAGGAAGTCACTAGATACAATTGGTTTATGGCTAGAGAGAGGGCAGGGCTCAAATAGGGGTGTGCCAGAGCCTGTTTCAGAAGAGGAAGGGGATGTGACTTTGTAAATGGTTGCTATAGAAACCAAAAATGCGTGTTACATTATAATACATAAAAATGTAATTCAAAGTTGTTTAAAAAATAAATAAATAAATGCTACAAGTTTTTTTCTCATAGTACAGAACTGATTTATTAAAAAAAAACACATGTAGAATATTGCTTGGACTCAGCTTTAATGGGCTGGAATCCAGCTCAGCTATACTCTGGATTGCTTTCTTTTACCCTAGAGAAAGCACCCGTTGAATTTATGGCCAGATTTCAACTGTGCACCTCACTACCTCCCCAAAGACATTATAATCTGTGGCTTTATTTTTGGAATGCTCAGATGTCATAATCGCACCTGCATTGTCTCCGGTGTTGAATACATTGTCACAACAAAAGGTGCCTCCTCCAGGATGCAGAACTGCATGGATAAAGGAAGCATTGTAGTCACGCAGAGCAGAACATCTCTGTACGACAATGTTTCGTGCAGCATAATGTTGCAGCGTTTCCTTATCAATATATGACATTTCTGCAAGATTAAGCCCACAACAGATTTGTTTTTCTCCTCTCTGAAAGCAGTTCCTGTGCGACACACAATAAGTTGCTCTTAAAAATCAACTTGCCACTGCGCCGAGCAATAAATAGTATAACTATACAATTTCATTACTTAGAATGGCTTCTTAACCTTTAGAGAGAATGGGCACTTAAAACATTATTGGATGCCTCTGCGGAAACTAGTTCTGCCTGTCCCATATAACACCAATAAAAATGCATACTGTTGGTATAGCTCATCATTTATTACTAATGTTATTATTCGTATTAAATCTATACAGATACTACAACGTGCGTGTTAAAATTCAAAGGGGGAAGCATTTTTACTTCCCATAAAATTGAAATACAGCTAAAGGGACTCCATTCAATAAGTGCCTCACATTTCAAGGTTTCCACTTTACATCCCCTAATTTCATTAGGGACTGTTTTTTCCCCTCTTTAATTTAAAAGCAGATGGAAGCTGGGACACACACAGCTGAGACCACTGATAATAACATGTCTACACAATCACTAATTAAGCATTGATCGGAAAGGTCTGGTTACCCCCTTCAGTGCCAGAGAGTGGCATGGCACGGATTGCATGGTATTGCATTATAGGCCTGTCTATGGAGCTGAATGGGGTCAAGTCCAATACAAGATATTCTTTAGCAATTGATCCAGGGTTTGTTCTTGACATGGGTGAAAAAAAGCAAAAGTATATATAATTATATTTATGAATAACAACCATTTATAAAGATAACAAAAAAAACCCCACATATTCCTTAAGCATTTGGCCTTTGTTTCGGAGCCCGAAATGGACAAAATTAGCTGTCTGAGCTTTTGTGTACTAAGCTCTTTCAGCCCTTGCCATATTTTTACAGTGTAGCAGACTGGGGGAAAAAATGCACGAAATTGACTTTTCTCAAGGGGCAAGGGCCAAAATACATGTTCGCAACCAGAATACTAAATCATTCTGGTTTTAAAAAAGTGCAATCCCGACAACAATTTTTGAATGTAATTTAAAAAAATAAACTCAGGGAATCAGACCACTCCTAAACATACTGCTTTAGCGGTAATCGTTTTTCCATTATTCCAAGGGTCGGCAATTGTGAGCGCCGCGCATTGTAATAAAATGCAGGATTACTTCCTTTTGAATGTGCAGTCCCTTCTATAAATAATATAATAATAATAAACACAGGCATATAGTATAAACTCTGTTATCATTTATTCTTCCCCTAAACATGAAAATGCAAGATGACTTCCTTTTTAAGACGCAGTCCCTCGTAGCACCAATGTGAATTAATGGCAGTGACATGTTTAATAGGTTAAATTAAGTGATTGGTCCAAAAATTTTTTTTATTGGTATAAGCATTTTTATTAGATTTTTTTTTAACTTTCGGTTTCCTTTGTAGCCAAATGCTATGAATAATTTTTACAATGCTTATCTAATCTCCTTTTTATTATAAAACGGTTAGTGTCTCCAGATGAATGGTCAATCCCCACTGTTTTCCCTCCGAGCTGTGTTGTGTTAAGTGACTATGATGGCATAATTAGTTAAACAGTTCAGAGTATGGCACAATAAGTATCTGATAAGGATGAATGTTATGGAGGCACCTTTGACCTTATTGCTGCAATAAATTGTGCTGACACAACTAACTGCTAGTGAGCTACTGTCCATGCTTCAGGTAAGCATAATAATTAATACTGGCCAGGCTGCTGGGGAGACTGCACTCTGGGACCACATTCAGTGTTAGGGCTACCGTGGGAAGTGGGGGATGTCTTGGGAGCCCAGATAAGTTCCGGAGGCTGTATCAGGACTGGCACACACGTGGGTTTCTCTGGAGCCCTGATTTTTTTGTGCTGATGCCAAGTGACTGAGCTCCTGATTAGAACCAACGCTAACACCACCCTAACACCTGTCACTAGTTTTAAATACCTGGGCTTATGGTTTGACTCCCACTTAACATTCGGGACGCATATTGATACCCTGACAACCAAGACCTATGCCAAACTAGGGGTACTTTACAGGAACAAATCCTCCCTAAGTCTCCTGGTCAGAAAGCGTATCGCACAGCAGATGCTAATGCCAATTATTGACTATGGAGACATAGTATATGGCTCGGCTCCTCAAACCCACCTTAGCAAACTTGACACCCTCTACAATTCAATTTGTCGTTTTGTTCTCCAATGCAACTACAACACACATCACTGCGAAATGCTCAAAGAACTAGATTGGTCAACACTAGAGTCTAGGCGCAAAGTTCACCTTTCCTGTCTTGCCTTTAAATTCTTCATGGGCAAGCTACCCAGCTACCTGAACAAGCTCCTCACCCCTACCACATGCAGCACTTATCACCTGAGATCTGACTCCAAAAGACTATTCATAGTCCCAAGACTCAACAAAGTATCCGGACGTTCCTCCTTCTCCTTCCGTGCACCCCAAAACTGGAACAACCTACCAGAGACTCTCACATCCACCACCAGTTTAAGTTCTTTCAAATCTAAGGCTGTCTCACATTTTAACCTGGTCTGTAACTGTTTCATACGCTCATAATATATATTTTCTTAAACTGTGCACGCAATGTCTTGTATATAATGTATACCCTGTTCATTTATGTAACTGTACTTGTAACCATGTATTATTTGTTTTACTCTGTGCCCAGGACATACTTGAAAACGAGAGGTAACTCTCAATGTATTACTTCCTGGTAAAATATTTTATCTTATACTATATAATTGAAAGCACTATATGCCTGCCTGTCTGGATGTCCGGTGTCCCTAGGGGAAATCTCATTGGTCCCTTGGGCCGCCCCCGCACACCTCTCATTGGCCTGAGGCGGAGTGACGGGCCAAAGGACACACAGTGTCACACACACACACACACCTCACCCCCCCCAAACTCATCCCCCCTCCAAGCTCACCCCCCCCCCCAAGCTCACACCCCGGCGCCGCTACAGTCAGCAGGGGAGCGGAGCGAGCGCCCGGGACACAGCGGGGGAGCGGCCACAACACACTGCCTCCCGCCTCACATCCACGTGGGAGCGGCCGGATGGGTGAGGCAGCGGCTGGATGGGTGAGGCAGCGGCCGGATGGGTGAGGCAGCATACCCACGGGC